>NW_008625602.1:0-5639 GCF_000691845.1 Merops nubicus | reverse complement strand
CCTCGCTGCAGTGCGGCGGGTGGGCCGGACGAGGTGGGAGGGTGCAGACCTCGTGTGGCTGGGGCCTCCAGCCCCCCCCAGCGCTGGCTCTGGCGTTTCTTCAGGCAGACGTCGATACGAGACACTGTGAAGTGATATGTGCACTGGTCCGGCTCAATAAGGTTCCTGCAAGCAGGCAGCAAGTCAGGGGTGCCCCCAGCCCCCCATCAGCCCCAGACATGCCGAAGAGTCTGCAAGGCAGAGCCATGGCCTCTAGGCAGTAGAGACCCCGCTAGCACGGATCCCACGGTGGCCCTGGCAAAGCAGAATGGCAACCCTTGAGCCACCCAGAAGGCCCCTTTCCCAACAGATCTATTCTGCTTGGCTCCCATGGCCCCTACTGCTGGACATCCCACCCGAAGTAAACACAGCCTGGTCTGGCTCTGTCCCCAAGAGCCCTAGAACAGACTAGGGGGGAACTGCAGGCAAGACAGTGCTGGGATTTTCTCCCATGGAAGCCACCACACAGAGCCAAGGTGTCCCGGGCTCAGGGCACGAGTGCAGCATGGCGTGAGGGAGACCTCCAGGCGCAGAAATGAGCACTTCCCACACAGACCCGCCAGCCGGGACCGGCCCCAGCTCCAGCTCCACACCCTCCGCTCCCTCCAAGGACAGGAGCCATACCTGAGCTTCACCTGCCACCGGAACACCGTGTGGGGCCCGCAGCCAGGATGGAGGCGAAGGAAGTTTGGGTCACTGCAGAGAAATTACAAGTGAGTAAGAAGTAAACAAATACATAGCCTGGCCACAGCCAGGAGCTCCACAGCATCCTGGCTCCATCCGAGGCATGCCTGTACCTCGTCTGGAACACGAGTGTGAAGTCTTGCTCCCGGAACAACACCTTAGATGTCTCCTTGTGGATTTCCTTCACGTAGACATGCACCACCACCAGGTCATTGCCCTTCTCATATGAGTCGTTCTTGACAAAGGTCAGGCTCACAAAAGGCTCTGGCTCTGAGCAAGGAAAACCAGAGAGAGACGTTACCTTCTCCTCACACCAAGGCAGCACTGCAGGCTGACCCTGGAGAGGTCCTGAGCAGATGGACCTTCCCAACCAGGCTGACTCCTGGGCTGCAGCCACTCACCATCAGCTGCTGCTTCCAGAGACACGTCATCCTTGGACCAGTCCCTCTTCTCACCATCTCTGCCCACGGGAGGGGCAGCTGCTAGGACACTTTTGGAGCTTTCTCCCAAGATGGGTGTACAGTCCCGGCCACACAAGGCCTCAGCAGGACCACCTGGCTGCAGGATCCTCTTCTCCACACAGGCAGCGACGCGGTGGGGGAACACCTCTGTGGTAGCTGCAAGAGGCGGCATCTCCACAGGAACGGTTTCCTTGGCCACAACCACAGCCTTTCAAGAGAGGGACATGATGAAAAACAGGCACCATCACCCCCGAGCTGCCCCTGCTGTGACTCCCGGCAGGCAGAGCTCCACACCACCCGCCTCCCTCACATCCCGTGCTCAGCCCTGTTAGCACCACAGCCCAGCAGCTGCAGGGTCCTCATATTGCCCACTCTTGCACCCCAGCCAGGCCCACCCCAGCCTCAGCACCACCCGCGAGACCCCAGAGCCCATCTTGCTAGCAGGAACGGGTCCCTGTACAAGCAGCATCCCCTGCATGGGGCAGAGGGAGCTGGGGTGCCCCGTTGGGGTGGCCCCTTGGTACCTTCTCCAGTGGCGGGGCAAGCTCTGTGAGGGCCGCGGGCACATCAGCCTGGCTGGCTCTGCCGTTGCGGCGGCTGCTTTTTTCCCGCCGTGCCCTTTGCTGGGCTCCACGCTCCCGGTGACTCTGGCGTTCGGCTCCTCATCAGTGGGAGCCACTTTGAGGTACACTGCCCGCTTGGCGCTGGGGCCGCTCTGAGTCCCTGGGCTGGCTGGGCTCTTCCCACCCGGGGCCTCGCCTCTTCCCGGGGCGCGCTTGGGGTTGGAAGGCTCCCGGCGGGACTTGGGCGGCTCTGCAGCTTCAGCCCTCGGCTCGTCAGGGGCCAGCTCTGCAGAGGCGGCCTTCTCCTTCCCATTCTCCCAGCACATGGCCCCTTTAGCTGGCTCTTTGGATCCGTCTTTCCTTCTCTTCTGTGAAAAGCAGTGCGGCACAGTGGGAAGGTATCCAGGCAGCAGCACCTTTCACACTCTCCACCAGCCCCTCACCCTTGCTTCCCCTTTCCAGAGCATGTCAGGGCTCTGCTCCAGATCCTAGAAGCTACATAGCAGGCAGATACTGGGCTACGATGACACCCCACTCCCTGGGACAGAGGGAGCTGTCCCACTGCCCTCACACAGCATGTGGATACACAATGTGCCCCGTGTTGCCCCCCAGGCAGCTCAAAAGCAGGGAGTGAAACCCGCACCCCAGCTCCCCCAGGCTCTGTAAGCTCCCTCAAAAGGCAGATCCTCCCTCCTCACCAGAAGCGAAGACCACGTATGGAGTGGGATCTTCTTTTGAAGTACAAGGTGTAAAAAGTTGCCCTTCTTGCCCTGGATCTTGCTGCAGGAGCCCTCAATCTCCTCGTAGAACTGACAGCTCCACTGGCGCCCGTCTGCAAGCAGAGAGGGATCAGCACCTCAGGCGGTGCTCCAGGCAGCTGTCACCTAACCGACAGCCCCCCTTCACCTGTCCCAGAGATCAAGGGAGCACTCATCTAGAGCCAAGGAGGCTGCAGGCAGGCTGCCACCATGCCCCAGGAGCCTTCAGGGTTTCAGCCAGCTGCCCTGGATTTGCTTTGTACATCTGGCTGGCCTCCTTCCCAGAGGGAAGGCCCTGGGGCCTCCCTGCCCTCAGGGGCACAGTCGCTTCTCCAAGGGACACCCAGGGCCGGTTCAGTCATCCCAGAGAGGAGGGACAGAGATGTACCAGTGGGCACTCGTTCACTTGGAACAGAGGCCAGCTCCTGCCCTCCCCAGCTCTACGCCATTCTTCTTTTACACTGCTCTCGTACTGGCCCTGCCCGCTGGCTGAGGCTGTGCCAGCTGACAGCAGGGCATTGCCTCTGAAGGAAAGGTTTTATGCCTGCCTGGATCAGCCCCACGTCTGACCCAGCGCTGTGCCAAGCCCTGCTGGAGGGATGCCTGCAGCAGCCGCCCCGCTCCCCATACCTGGGAATTTGAGCAGACAGTCTGTGTCAGTGAAGGTAGCGTGCACGTCCTCCACCTTCAGTGCTCCACTGCCCAAGTTCAGCTTGACGATGATCTCATCAGCATTCTGCTTCCAGTCCAGCATCAGCTCTAGGAAGAGGGACGGAAGTGTCACAGCTCTGAGGGGCGTGAGCCTGCAGTGCCCACTTCTTGGCTGGTGAGAACAAGCCCGAGCGTGTGCTCGGTTCAAGGAGGCCAACGCAGGGCACACAGCTCATGCCAATTAAACGAGACGTTCACAACCTGCTCTCACCAGACAGGCCACAAACGAGAGCAGAGGCAGGTGAATCCTGGTGGGAACCAGGGAGATCAGAAAGGCAGTGCTGCTCTTGGCCCCTGCGTGTGCAGCAGCAGCGGCTGGGAAGAAAGGCTGCCTCCTACCAACTATGAAGCAATTGCTGTTTTCCCAGGGAACAAGGAAGCCACAGGATTATACCGAGGATTCAAGTGGACTCTGACCACAATCAGAAACTGCCACTTCCCCTTCGCATATGCAAATCAAGCAGCCCGGCTGCAGTCACCAAAGTGCCAGGTGAGCACTGCTAATGCAGCTGGGACATGGGCAGGAACGCTGCACTCGGCGAGAAAACAGCCCCACAGCATCACTCCACTGTGGGCAGAACCTCCACCAGGCCTGCCAGGCTCCAGGCCTGCCCCTGTGCTGTCCCCAGGGCTTCAAGGCAAAGAGGTGATTGCAGTCACCTGAACTTCGGTCAACTTTGTTCTACCCTCTGTGGCAGTAGGATGTCCTACACCATCCTCACAGCAGGCTGGCACCGAGGCAGAAGCCAGCTGGCAGTGCCCACCAGGTGCTACAGCTCGGGATCTTCTCGGCCCAGCACAGCTCCCTGCTCAGAAACGAGCAGGACAGACGCCAGCAGCAAGGCGTCCCCAGGCTGTGCTCGGTGGCAGCAGGATGCCAGGGTCGGAAGCAGCCCAGGGCCTCTTCCTTGCAGCCAGCCCTTCCCAGTCATGTGCACCCTTCTCCACCCTGGGAAGGCTGCATCCTGTTTGGATAAATGCTGGGGCAAGGCAGCGCTCAGGTTAGTTCTGCTCAATGTCAGAGCAAGAAACAATGACAAGGCGAGAGCTACAGATCCCTTGGGAAGGGCACTTCATGGCCATGCACTGGCAGCTAGCACACACCCTGACTTACCCTCCTCCAAGTCCTTCTCCTGGGTGGTCTCAGCCTGCTCGAGCTCAGGGCGAGACACTGTGGGCAGGGCCATCATTGTGTCACCTCAGAGCACGGGCCAGCACACTGACACCCAACCTTTCACACACCACCTCCTCCTGCCCTGAACCTCTGTCCTGGCCTTTCATCCTGCACGTGCTGCTCATTTCCCTCCTCTGCTTCCTCACACCTCTCCCTTCCCTGGAGGCCTGCCTGCAGCACCGCAGCAAGTCATCCCCCAGAACAGCTGCTCTGGGCCACACCACCACATGCCAGTCTAACAGCACCACAGCAACGTAACATCGCTGCACTGCACAGGCAGCACTGCTCTGAGGCGTGTCTCAGTGTGGAGCTTGTGGTAAACGGGCTGTGTGCCCCTGCTCAGGGCACCAGGCCCTCAGCCTCCAGCCGTACAGAGGAGGATGAGTCCTGCTTTCATCTGACAGGAGAGAACCTGACGGTTGCTTGTGCTCAAACCAATTCTGCTGTAACGGGAGAACCACGTGGCCCAGCTGCACTTTAACATTCCCATTCCTGCACAGGATGCCAACGTCTGTAGCCAAAAGCTCCTTCCAGATCAGGCTGGGGAACCAAACTGACCTGACACCTAATCCTCGCTCCCCACAGGATTACCTCTAACAGCTAGAAGAGTCTTGGGGCCTGCTCCGCCCCCACAGGGCAGTGAGCTCTGCCAGGCAAGGGGCTCAAAGCAACAGCACCTTGACCTGGAGCAGAGAAACAGCAGCAATGGGAGCTGGGGTCTACACTCCAGAGAGCTCGGAGTACTGTCACTGCCTCCCTGACCAGCTACAAACCAGCAGGAAACCTCTGCTGACCACCACGGTCACTGGTGCAAAGGTGCCGGTGGGGCTGGCAGCGGGAGAAGCGCTGCAGTGGCACTGCCCGGAGGATCCACAGCTCCCTCCAGCCCCACCAGCCCTGTGCAGGGGGACGGAGGCAGCGCAGCCCACCACAGCCCAGGCAGGGGGGAGCCCTCCGCACCAGGCCCCGCGCTCTCCACACTGTGGGATTCCACACCAGGGACTGCAGCCGGCCGCTCCAGCACAGAGCTCAGCAGGCGTCCGTTCGCCTTGGCCTGCGCAACACCCTGTGACTCTGAGGCTACAGCAGGCGTCGCAGAGCAGGCACAGAAATCAAGCAGCTTCAGAGGGCCACAGGAACTCTCGCCTGCGTTCCACCCACAGGCGTTCCCTATACCTAAAGCATCATTTTTGTCTTAGGAGACAGAGCAGCTACAGATGGAACCACCTCACAGCAACTGTTTCCCCTG
>NW_008625601.1:0-12824 GCF_000691845.1 Merops nubicus | reverse complement strand
GCATCCGGGCGGGAGGTCTGGCAGCGGGCATCCCCGCTCCTGCCTGCGGCAGGGCGGGCCCTCGGGGTCGGATCGCGCTTCCCCCGTCCGCCGGGGCTCTCCGCGAGAGCCTGACAGGCCGCGACAGAACAGAACTGCTTTGCGGTATGTAGACGTGGTCTCCCGAGTCAGGTGACAGACAGATTAACAACGGATATTATCTGGCCTAGAAGAAACTCGTGCATCAAACGCCGAACTTAACACTTAAAGTGCAAGGAGGACCTTGTCTTTTTAAGGTACAACTTGTAGGTCAAATGCAAAGTCATTTTCCATTCATTAGAAGTAGCTGGACTGTTCATTCTCTTTATAGTAAATAAGGGCAGGTTAAACTCACTGTACTTAAATCACCATTTGGTCTGGAGAGGTAATACACAGCCCCTGTACGTCACACCCCCTATGGCAACAGCATCCTCTCCATGCCTGGGAGTTTTTCTCAACCTGAAACGGTTGACAGTAGAGCAGTGGCCGGTGACAAGGTTCTCCTTACTGCGACCCATGGTTGTATAACCTCATAGAAAATATGACTTGGATTTGTCTGGCGTTTGATTACTTGGCCATGTAAGTCACTGAACACTGTCCCAACATAAAGAGCAACAAGCCTATCAGTAAACATTTGAAGGTTGAGGATCTCATTTTATGAGGTACTTGAGACTTGTTACTTCATAATGTATGATGCTACAGAATGTAAGCCTTGATTGGTACAACAGTGCATCTTTAATGTGCATAATACTAGTAGATCAGTCAGGCATTAATAGAATAAAACCCAAATAGATCAATTAAAAAATACTCTTCCTACCAGCTGAAGAAGGTGACATACATCCAACAGTATCACTGGGGCTAGGAAGCCAGCAATCTTATATGAGAGCAGGGTCATGAGAATCTTCTCTAAAGGGTAAAATATCTAGAAAAATTCAGATTTGTTTGTTTTTGAAAAATGACATCTTTAAAAAAAAAAACACCAACAAACCAGCAGGGGCAAATGCAGCATATACGAGGAGAAGCAACTGCATGTGTGAATTTCATCAACAGATACAATTTTTTTAAGCAGGACAGCTATTTGAATAGATGCTTTTGTTGGTGTGCACTGGCTTCAAAAGAAGCAAATAAAATTATTTAACATTGGAGAAAGTTAAGGATTGAATAAGTCTGTAAGTTAGTGGAGGATTGCTTTTGTGATTGAAGAATTTAGCCACAGTAGTTAATAGGACTAGTTTTGGGATATATGCATAAATATACATGTTTCTTTCCTGAAACATGGAAGTGATAGTATTTCAGTCTGAAAATCTTTCTTTTTCATTGCAGGACCATCTTTTGATTACTGGGTTAGAAGATTACAATTTTAAGTAACTAATCTACATAGTTAGTAATCTATATAATGCAAGAACACACAAATGCTTTTCATTTCATTTCAGCCAATTCATACTGGTAACTATGGGTTTAAAATTAAAGCTATATATGCATATGACTAAGGCTAGGATAAACTCACAGAACTTCACAAAATAAAGTAAAAGATAAAAACCTCAAAACCTGATGAAAAGTCCTCTGCCGCTACGTGCTGTAGGAAAAATACAGAGTTCTGCCACCCAGTCCTTTAACAGGAGAGGAGGAAATGGAGAGATGCATAAATAATATTGTCATATAAGTGGGCATTTAAGTATCTTTGACTTCACATACTTCACTTTTTCAAGCTATTATCTTTCCAGGACGCACCACAAAACCAAATGTTTCTTTGGCAGAACCCAACAGAAATAGTATTTTCTCTTCTTCTTGCTATTCCTTCAGTAATAGCTGAGTAACAGTCTGTGTCTCTACTTTCTGCCAATTTACTTGAAAATAGACAAAATACAAATGAAATTATAATAACCAGGTAGTCACATGCCCTGTGTGAAGTACAGCAAGCATTATAGCTGGGAGATATCAAAAAGAATGGGAAAAATCTCAGCCTTTCCCATCAGTAAGGACAGCATGAAAAAAACTACATTAGTAGTGTTTTTGCTGAACTGTGCTGTGTTAATATTTGGAAGAAAGAATGAAACAATAAAAAGGTCTAGGAAACATAACAAATGATACATTAACTGGTCCTTATCTTGAAAAGGATTTTTCTCGTTTGGAGAATACTGAGCTCCTCTAAGTGGAAGACCCTCTTGTTTCAGCAAGAACTGAACCAGGTCTTAAGAAATTATTGTAGGAAACAGCTACTTAGGCAAAATCTTAGGTGGACAGAAAAGACTGGTGGATTTTATTTATTTTTTTATTAATTTTTAACATATTATTTACTCTGGTAATCTGGTCAAACTAGTTAACTATCTATGCCTCTAATTATGCCAACTAGATACTGCATGTTCCTTATTTTGTGCATTATAAACTTTGCACAGTATTGCTTCATCAGGCAGTTGCTTTGTTTACTCCTGGTGCAGCTGCAATTAGATGGCAAGTCTAGCTACAAAGCAGTTTCAGCAGAGACACTAGAAAACCAAGCATTTTTCCTCTGTATAGAAGCTGGGTTTTCTTCCGGGTAGAAGGTGTTTTAACATGTGAAAAGTTGAAAAGTACTTGGGAATATTGAATTGCTTTCCTATGCCAGTATGATAGCCTAAAGGTAACAAGTGAAACAGAAAAAATACTCCAGGGCAGTTGCTTGCAGAACAGGACAAGTTTCTCAAAATACTTAATGTAGGGTGTTGATTTAGTATTATCAAAAGATTCTGAATAGACTGACTTAATTTTGTGATACTAAGTCTTTGGAAGCATGTACACTGCAAGGTGTAATTTTAATCTCAAATACATACAAACACTTCTTCTTCCATCACAGCACAAGGGTAAGAAAGGCTTAGATTTAAGGACTACATCAGCTGTCTTTATGAAGAAAAATTAACTGTTAGCTGTAGAGTCTTGAATTCCTGTGAAATGCTGATTTCATACCGTGAAGCTAGCTGGTAAATTACAGCTACTACTAACCGTACAGAGTACAAAGAGTCTGAAAAAATGCAAGCCAGGCTATCCTCAGTGAATTCCAAAGCATCCAGATTCTCAGCACATGCTTGGCACAATCTCTTAGCAAAGTAACACATTTGTGAACTTAAAGCTAAGAATGCCTCAAAGACTTTGTGAATGCTGAGATGCTTCTAGCTTGGCCTTGAGGCACAGGAAACTCTGACATGGCCTAAAGCAAACTGGCATGAAATTAAAATGTGGCTTTTATGAATATATCCTTTTATCTAATTCTGATTCTGGTGCTAAAAGCAACTGATAGGATCACAGTTTCTTCCCTACCCTCAACCTCTCCAGATTCTAGTACTGTGACAGATGAAGTTTTAATGTAATTCATTTGTAAGTATCCTCATTTTATATCTTTTTTTCATAAGTCACACTGAAGCCAGAGGCACTAGTTACATTAAAAAAGCTACTATGATTTTGTCCTTTTAAAGATAATCTTTTACATTATTATTGTCCAGTTGGACATGATACTGTTCACAGTACTTAGAACTGAAGTATTTCTAAGCATCTCTGAACAGATCAGTGAAACGAAGTATAAGACCTGTATAGCATATGAAAAGTAAGAATGGCAAGTGACTTCATAACTGGAGAAAGAGAAAGTAAGAAATGAAGCTCAGGAGATTTTACTATTCCTTAAGCCTCTGCTGCAACATGACATTTCTTTCCTCGCTAGAGTTAGTTCTGACAACTAAAACCTTAAGTCTTTCATCTTTTGGATCTTGCAATATCAGTTCTGTCCCAGGTTTTGTTTCAGTTTTCTTGTTTGTTTGTTACAATTCCTAGATGTATAGGCATATCCTCTTTGTCTGTTTTGTAAGAAGCTCTGAAAAAATCAGAAGTCAATTCTAAGTACATTATACAGTTGACCATTATATTTGGCCATGTATTCCTCTTTATAATAGGCATGTGTAAACATTCACACCAAATTTGTGTTTGGTTTTTTGTTTGGTTTTTTTTTTGTTTATGCTTCTGAATAATTAAATAGTCTGTGAAATTTTTCTTCTTTGAGCTGTTAGTACTCCAGAATATTTTGTTCCTTGGTGTCAGTCTATTTTAAGCTTTGCACGCTGGTTTGCTTATGACATAGGAGTTACATAGTATCAATATCTGTTCTTTCAGCTTTTAACAAGGTCTTTCTCAAAAGCACTGCATGGGTTCTGTTCACTTTTTTTCCAGGGCTTCTTACCAGGTTGCAGACTTCAGTTCCCACAATACAAAGTCTATCATCATCGACTTCCTTTTCTCAAAACATTCCAAGCTGTATGTGGAAACTGGGCCGACTTAATCATGTAGCAATTGCAGTACCTGATTTGGAGAAAGCTCAGTCCTTGTATAAAGATGTGTTGGGAGCACAGGTGAGCGAGACTGTTGCTCTTCCTGAGCATGGTGTCTACACTGTTTTTGTGGAGCTGGGAAATACCAAGTTGGAACTTCTACATCCTTTAGGAGAGAAAAGTCCCATTGCAAGCTTTCTACAAAAAAACAAGACTGGAGGAATGCATCATATCTGCATTGAGGTATTTTAACAGAATGTATCATAAGATAGAGATATTAAACTATGAATACATTTTTCGTAGGTTTGACCTGTGTTAAGAACAAATATATAAGGCTGTCATATTTCTGTGAATGTCTGTTATGTGAGAAGATGCCTAAAAAGTGCCTTTTTTTCTTTTTTGGAAATCACAGTTCAGTTTCATGAGCTATGTGATTATGTTTTTCTCTTTTATGCTACAAAGATTGAACTGGGGACAGAAGGATTAAGTATCCAGTGTGGAAGATGGACAAGCCCAAGGTCTTGTGAAGGGTGTTTCACAGGCATCAACTTTTTGATAAAGGACATACAGTGGAAAAAGATGGGAGTTGCAAGTTTAAGCTAAGGCAAAGTTAAGATTTTCAGAAGTTTCTTCCTGTTTCATAGTTAGTAAAATAATTGCATACAGAATTAAAAAAAAAAAAAAGTCAGTCATGCTTACCAAATAGCAGTAAAGTGTCGAGAGTTTCTTCTGTCCTGTTTTTCCTTGTCCATCAAAGAGAGATTGGTCTAGAAGTACACAAGAGATAAAGTAGTTACCTTATTTAGTAGACTTATGTTTTAGTGTTGGATGCAAAATTTCATGCTGTTGCCTATTTTATATGGTTTTAATATTTTACAGATCTGAGTCTTGCAAACTTTATATTTCATGCAAAGTGTAGTGATAAACATTAATGGGATTACCGATATGAGTAAAAATAGTTTTTAGAATACATCTGTAAAGCCCAGTGTTTGCAGTTGCATGCTTTCATTGAGAATTGAGAAATTTTCATACACAAATTTCATACACAAAGTCATTGCATTTTTCTTGCACTATATTTGTCTATTTGCAGATGTGCAAAAATGAAAATTAATTCTGTTTAAATTCATCCTACATTGTATTGCTAAGCAGTTCTGCTATAGAAGTATTAAAGACCTCAGCTGAACTTAGGAAATTAGGGGTGTAGAAGAAAGAAGTAATTTGCAGCAAGACTGAAAAAAGACTCCAGCCCTCTGTAAGGCCAGTGGTCCTTACAGGTACAAGAGGATGAAGTTGAAGGCATTTCTCAGCAAAAAGAGCTCAAAGCTCCCAAGGCTTTCAAGTATATGTAATCTCTGTTACGACGTTTCAAGAAATACATGTTACCAGCTGAAATTGTTCTATGTCGATCTCCATTTTGAATGAGAGATGACCTTGTTGCAGACAGACCAAAGATGGCTGTCAAGGGAAGTCATACTGTTAATTATTATTCAAATGAAAATTTTAGGCAGATGCTTAGATAGAGAATTTTTTTCAGACAAAATAAGCATTTCAAGGAGAAACTACATTATTCCTGACCAGCTATAATTGAATTTAATACCTGCAATGAAAAGCCCGCTGGACACTTGGTAGAATAAGAGAGAGCTGCAGGCCTGATACTCTCCTAGCACAGATGCACCCACAGGCTTTCCACTGTTTACTTTCACTGTGTCCTTTGGGATGCAGTAATTCATTCCAGCTGAGCCCAGACAGGGTTCCTCTTCTGACCACCTCTGCAGGACAAGAGCAGGAGCTGGAGTGGCTTTGCAGGAAACAACCTGGAGGGGGCTATGGCATACATTAAATGCACTGGTTTATTTTAGATAAAACCGGACAGTCATTTCTCTTTTTTTAGCAGATTGATAGTTGTCTGTAGGAAGAATTGTAGTGAGTTCAGAATGTTCATGAACAGAACTGCTGCAAAAGAGTAGGAATTAACTGATGTCCATTCCTCTGATTTAAAGCTAGGTATTTCCTTCTTCACTACAATGGCATCGTACAAATTTATTCACCAAGTTATGTCCGGGCACGTCAGCCGTGAAAAGCAGCAATGCTGTTATTTTATTTCTTGGTCTTTATTGACCCTTGGATTTGCTAAACAGGGTGCTATTTTTACTATTTCAAAGAATGAATGCATTGAAGGCTTAGGAAAATTCAAACTTCATCTGATGGCATGACATCACACTTAAGATGACATTACAGAGTGTAGACATGTTTTTCTTAATTGTGCGTTTCTGCAGGAAACTGTGCTGAAATAAATATTATTATAAAGGCTATTATTATAAGTAAGTTCTATAGGAAAACCTATATAGGTCATATTCTGAGTATGTTTCTGGTATTTCCAAGGTTTTTCTTAGGAAACTTTATGAAGCTTAACGTACACAGAAGGAGGATATGTAAATCTAAAAGGGACTTCCTTTTATCTTCTGCACGTTGCCCTCCCTTTCCACAAACACCTAATGAGTTAGTGTTCTGTCATCAGTTACACAGGGAGGCATTCTTCTTTAGTTATTGATAGTTTGAAAGCAATATGATCTTCTTAGTAATAGTCATGCAGCATTTAGATTACTTATGTAGTCCTTATAAAGTAACAACATGAAAAAAATCATGTTTTTAATAGATTTTGTGCACAAGTGATTTTTGTTTAATAATTTCTTAAATAGAGCACCCTCTATTTAAACAATATTTTATAAAATCTTCAAATAACAAATGCAAACTTCTGTAGGATTTTTTATTTTTACAACTAGATGTTTTCAGACTGTTTATAATTAAATTTATTTCCAGAATTATATTATCATTTAGAAGTAATGTTTTACTAAAGAATTATGCTATTGCTCCTAAACGTAGCATAATACAGTGTAATATGTTAATTTATGTGAACTGTATGTTTCTTTTATAAGGTTGATGACATAAAAGCAGCTATGACAGAACTGAAGAAAAAAAAGATACGAGTATTGAGTGAAGAGCCAAAAATAGGTGCACATGGCAAACCTGTGATTTTTCTTCACCCTAAAGATTGCCATGGAGTCCTTGTGGAACTGGAACAAGCTTGAGCTGTAATATTAATAAATAAAACAGTAGATAAGTTGTGAAGTTACTAAGCTGCTGCTGGGAATATTGATGTATTCAGTCTTTACAAGTTCACTGTAGTTCCCAGGGATTAAATACAGCTTTTGAATACTGAAGTAGTGCTACAGATTTAGGGTTGATTTCTTTTGGTTTTGTTGATCTAATTTTCAGAATTAATATGTTAATATTTCATAAATTCTCTGTGACACTAAAGACAAATACATGAGCCAATATAGATACATAACAGTAATTTATGTTCTGTTGCCTCATGTTTGCAGCATGATTTTACCTCAGTAACCACAGAAACTGTACCGTTTCTAGGTCAACCTGCATTATTTTGTTCTACATTTCAGAGCAGAGACACACTTCACAGTGACAACAATATAGCTTAGCTATTCCCTTTAGAAATAAAGGGAAAATGAACCTGTTTTCACCATTCACCATCTGTGCCTCACACTGATTGATTGGTTCGTGCCATAAAAAATTCCTTATGTTATTGTGTGGTTGTCTGCCATCAAGAAATAAGTTTTGCTTGGCAAAAGAATTACTGCTAAGGCAGTTACCATGCATAAACCATCGTTTAGCTGTTTTATGAACTCTGTGGATATACAGGCAATGTGAAAAAAAGGATTTGAAAAATTATTTGTCTAAAATATATTTCAGATTGTAATACAGTTGTCACATTTTAGTTTTTTCAGGTATTGGGTATTTGTTTTTCAAGCTTTATCCAGAAGAAGATATCTGGGAGAGAACTGAACAAATAGCAATTAATCTTTTCACGTACTTTTCAAGTATGGTTTTCCTGTGCAAAAGCACTTACAGAATCAATGGAAAACACAAGACACCTAAGTCTTGGTTATGTACACTGTCTTTAATATTAGTGAGCGTGCAGCATGGTTGGTTATGTTTCTGATAGACTGCAGTCACAGTTTGTTGACTTATTCATGGACAGACTTCACTTCACTGCTGTATGTTAAGCAAGCAGTGTTTGTCCTGTTACTTTCTTTTATAGGTTTGTTTTGATGTCAGCTGTAGAAATTGAAGACTTGCTGTTTCTCTCTGTAGTTTTCTTAATCCTTAAAAGTCACATTTTTTCCTAGCTACACTACAATCTGAAATTTATATTTTCTTACATCTCTGCATATACAATGAATAGTTTCAGCTTGATATGGAGTAAGTTCATTTTAGTCCAGGAGAATTTTTACTTAAAGGAAAATTAATTATGTGCATTCTGTGTCATCCTTTTTGCAACAAAATACAAGTATAATGTTGACCTGAGTTTTAAGGAGGGCTTTAAAGACATTCTTCTCTGATAATGTCTAGCTTTTCAGAAGATGAAGTGTTAACATTTTTCCAGTAAATTTTCTCACGTTTCCATCATCTGTCAAGTCCCAGTTCCCTGCTTCGATCTCCACATGCCTTTTATTCCCCTCTGAGCTCAAGCGTATTCTCATTTTATGCTGTCTTAGGCAGACAAGATGTTTTTCTGGACTCCATCAGCAACTAAGTTACATGAATTAAGAAAAAAAAGGCCACCACCAAACCACTGCCTATTTCATTCTGAATTCAACTGCTTTCATTATTACCCTGTTTACCCAATTTATCACGTTTTGGAAGACTGTACTCCATCAAGATGCCACAGCTACAGTGCCTTAATGTAGTTAACAGCCTGAGAATTTACAAAGTTATGAATGAATTACAAGGGAAACTGAAGATGTCCCTCACTTCTGCAGGCTACATCCTGGGTGGGTTGTACTTTTGTGTTTAATGCTGAGACTAGAGTTTACTTTCTTAATGCACATATGGAAGCATTGCTGTCTGTGTTAGGGACAGTCCTTGGATTTGGACTTTATTGCTAAAATAGCTGACTGGAAGGTGGTGTGACCAAGGAAGTCTTGCAGAAAGGCAAGGATACATGGAGATGTTTACAGTATCTAGTTGAGGTACTTACAGTAGGTATTCTGAATTATTTCCATGGCACTTCATTTGATTTTCTCCTTACAAGAAAATTCTTCCTGTAGTGATCTGACTTGGGTTTGTTTGACTCAAGAACCCTTAATTAAGAGAAAAAGTTAAAGTTAATTGTTTCAATAAATACTCGATTTTTCTAACAAAGCAGTTGTCATGTTGGCCAAATTATTAGACCGTGAAACAGAAGAAACCCTAAAATGGTAGTCCTGGTAGTTCTCATAAGGGTGCTGGGTGACACTAGACACAGAAAGGTAACCAACAGTTTAAACTTGGAACATCAAATCATAGAGGACTACTATGGAAATAGACATTAACAACAATGTATAAATTAATTGGCCCAGTGCTGACGTTTTAAAATGGAAGACCTCACCTTAGGAATGCAAGATCTGTCATCTTTGATAAGCATTTTCAGAGCGGCTTGAACATTTTATGAAACATAAAGGTATCTTATTGTGAAGGAAGGAGGTTTGCCTCCTGGAATAGCGTAATCCTGAAATATCTATAAAATTATGTCATCTATCTAGTTTCATGTTAATTTGCACTGTCTTGCATATTATTAAACAGCATTGTTAACTGCAATGTTTATAGGATAGTTCCACAAGGGAGGAAGATTTCTCTGTTAAACATCTTGATACATTTTGAAGCACTTAGCGACTTTTCTAGATGTAACAAAGTGTAATCTAAAGTGATCTTTTAAGTTATGCTGTGTTAACATAAAAATCACAAATAGGTACTAAATTCTCTATGACAGATCTTTAGAGATTTTTACTTATTTTTGACTTTGCATTTTTTCAGTAATAAAAATAGGTTTAAACCATGATTAAAAAAAAATATTCTGAAGTAACTAGTAACTGTGGATACTCTGAAGGCCAATGTGATGATGCATAATTTGCATTAGACAGGGGCTTTATTGTACTTCTGCATCTGTGGCTAGCTTCTATGGAAATGATTATTGCCAGAAATTGAAAAGTAGCAGACAGATGCATTATTGGACTGATACTTTGTACCTTATTTTTACCTTCCATTTTAGTATGTAATTTTCTGTAAGAACCATTTGTCTGAGTCACTGTCTCCAAAATAAGGTGGAGGGTGAATGTTCGTTAGGAACTTAAATTCAAGAAATTAAAAAATACATCCTGCTCACTTTGGGACCTCTGCAGTCTTTCAGAGGTCAGTTGCAGTACACCACTTGAAGCTGCAGTAACTTGAAAAAGAAAACACATACCTGCCCTATTAAGCTGGGAATACTGCTTTTGGTATATTAAGAAAGCAAAAACTTCCTTATGTACATGACACTATTTCATGAAGTTAACAATTTTGAATATTAATATGAATTAAAACATGATTTGCCAATGTTCAAACAACCCATCTACAGATCATATATATCATACTATAGTTCTGTATAAAACACATCTATTGCAGTTTATGTAATGTTTGAGCTCTCGGTATCTTCAAAAGAGAACCAAAATCAGTCAAGTAATTAGGATGTAGAAAGGGATAGCTGAGAAAAGTCACCATAGGAAACCCTGATAGAAAATAACCTCTTATTGCTATATGTCTGTATATGGCTCTGCTGTAGTTAGTGAATCTTAACAGAAATCTTAACAGCTGAACAACAGACAAGAATAATAATAAAAAAAAAAAACCCAAACCAAACCACAAAATGGTGTTTCCGTGCACTTGCAGCCCAGAAAGCCAACCAGATCCTGGGCTGCATCAAGAGAAGTGTGGCCAGCAGGTCGAGGGAGGTGATTCTCCCCCTCTACTCTGCTCTGGTGAGACCCCACCTGGAGTACTGCATCCAGTTCTGGAGCCCCCATTACAAGAGGGATGTGGACCTGCTGAAGCGTGTCCAGAGAAGGGCCACGAGAATGATCCGAGGGCTGGAGCAGCTCTCCTACGAGGACAGACTGAGAGAGTTGGGGCTGTTCAGTCTGGAGAAAAAAAGGCTCCGAGGAGATCTTATTGTGGCCTTCCAGTATCTTAGGGGGGCCTACAAGAAAGCTGGGGAGGGACTTTTTAGGATATCGGGAAATGATAGGACGAGGGGGAATGGGGCAAAGCTGGAAGTGGGCAGATTCAGGCTGGACATGAGGAAGAAGTTCTTCCCCATGAGAGTGGTGAGACCCTGGCATGGGTTGCCCAGGGAGGTGGTTGAGGCCCCATCCCTGGGGGTCTTTAAGGCCAGGCTGGATGAGGCAGCCTGATCTAATGGGAGGTGTCCCTGCTCATGGCAGAGGGGCTGGACCTGTGTGATACTTCGGTCCCTTCCAACCCTGACAGATTCTGATCTGTTTTACCAGAGGACTTAGTAGTGTTGGCTTGATGGTTGGACTTGATGATCTTAAAGGTCTCTTCCAACCTAAAGGATTCTACGATTCTATATACATAAAATTTGAGTCAGTGCTAAGGGCAAACAAAAAAGCACACTGAGTTGGACATACAACTGTTACACTGAACATTGGTATCTAGCTGGTTGGAATACAGTGTAATTACATTAGGACAGCTTTTCACTTTTGCTGTCATGATAAAGATTACTATTTATGCTCAGAAAGAGCTACAGGTCTCAAATTTGCATACCTTTGAGCCAGTCCTGTCATAATTGGTCCAAGAGCACTTGGTCTCATATACATTCCTTTACATACAAAATAATTACCAACACCTAGCTGCAAAGACCTAGCAGCTTTGAATAAAAGGCTGGAGGAACCAACTATGCTTCTGATCCACTGTAAGAAGTGCTCTTGGAGAAGCCAAATTCAGTGAACTTTTAAATACTAGATACTGCATTTTCCATTTTTAATCTTTATGGAGGGATCTATATACTATCTGCACAAGGTCATAAAAATAATCTCCTAAGTGTCTTTATGATGGAATGTGACTAATTCCAGTGCTGTGCCCTGCTGTAATGTTCAAACTTTGGGTATTTTGAGTTTTCTTGCACTGGAGCACTTCAAGCAACAGAGAAACCATAAGCCATTAACAGGCAGGATTATGCAGCTAGCATTCAGCAACGTGCTTCACAGAAAATCTGGTATGGCCCACCACTGACGCAGGGTCCCTAAGTGTACGTACCACTGATGCAGGGTGGCCTTGCCACGCATCACAGCAGAACTGGAGGCCTCCCGCAAACTTACCTGCTGCCCGCTGCTACCTGCGGGGCTCCTGAGGGACAGCCGGGCTGCAGGGCTGCTCCATCCTGCGGGCCGGGGGTGCAGCTGCGGCGCCTCTCCTCAGGGTCCAGCTCTGGGTAAGCTCCTCCGCGGGCACCTGCGAAGCTGGTGCAGAGCTGGGCCTCCAGCCTTCGGCATCTGTGGAAGAACACATTTGCCAGGTTAGTCCATCTCACCAAGCCACCCACTTTTTGTACCATTTTGTGAGAATCTCAGGTGGGGACAAGCACGGCGTCACCTCACCCGCCCCTGTGAGGCGTCTCAGGGA
>NW_008625600.1:511-772 GCF_000691845.1 Merops nubicus | reverse complement strand
TCACACTTTAGCTTGGCATTAGCCTCTTGCAGATGAATAAGATTCTCCTGCTGATCTAACAGCTGCATTGTGCATCTACCCACTTTGTCATTAGTCTATCAATTTCCTCGTGACATCCCCGATGCAAATTATTTGATTTGGATGCACTTGGGCGCATAAGCCCCATCGATTTCATGATTTGTTGTTGTATCTCCTTCATCTCCTGCTGCAACTTCTCCTGTTCCTGTAGTAACTTCTGCTGTCTCTGGTCCAGTCTCAACT
>NW_008625600.1:0-238 GCF_000691845.1 Merops nubicus | reverse complement strand
ACCGCTGCACTGGGAACATCCAGTGTCTCAGTTTTCACAGTAGGGCCACTCATCTTTGCTTCTGGTCTCATTTACAAATAATAAAAAAACGAAAAAAAAAACAATTAAGAGCGTGGTCTGGGATTCCTCCGGAGCCCTGGAATCCCACTTTTGACACCAAAAACGTCATGAGCCGGTACTGAAGGGATATTCGTTACTCTTACCCCCACCAGGGGTAAGAATAAAAGTATTAGAATTG
>NW_008625599.1:0-10655 GCF_000691845.1 Merops nubicus | reverse complement strand
AGAGCTGCCCCAGCACTGCAGGGGGAGATCCCCAGAGACTCTCACTTAGGTGAGATGAGATGATACAGAGGAGTCCTGGAGACAGGAGGGAAGTCCTGGGGAGGCCAGAGCTCCAGGGAAAGCCTCTGACCCGCAGCAGAGGTGTGGGGCAGGAGCAGAGCTGTGCCCTGGCTCCCCTCCCAGCTCTGGGTCCCCCAAACTTCTCTTGTGCAGGAGGGAACAGCACTTGCCAGGAGATCACAAGCACTGAACGTGCTCAGTCCTTCTTCCAGAAAGAAACCAGAGTTTGGATAAAGCCTCAGAGGATCCCAAAATGCCACCTGCTCCCCTGCAGGATGAGGTGGAAAGATGCTTCCAGTGGGTTGACTTCAGTTGCTAGTATAAAATATATCAACAAAACTGTGAGATAAAGGCCCCCCCTGCTCCCCCCTGCCACACAGACACCAGGTTTACAGCTGTTATTTATTTGCTCCTTTGTCACACAATCATCAGTAACAGTCGTGCTCCGTTGTAGCAGCACAAGCATTCAAGTTTAAGGAAGCAGGGAAGGTTTTTTAGGTACCATTTTTCTTCCTCAACCACACAGAATTTACCTTTTTAAAGCAAATAAAGAAATGGTGCTACCCCAAACCCCACTGACACGCTCCCATTCAGCACGGTGCTGAACAGCAGCCCAGAGCCACCCCAGGGGGACACCCAGGAGGTGACAGGCTCCATCCTGGTGTCACCAGCCCAGCAGGGGAGAGGGGAGAAACCTGAACCAAAATCCTTTCAATCTTTTGGTAGTTTCAGGTGCAAAACTGCTGTCTGAAGAGCTCCTGTACTTGAGCAGATCTGCAGCGTGCAGCCAAGAGCAAGAAACACGGAAGAAAATAGAATTAAGAGGAGGAAGATGCATGAAAGACACAGATGCCAGGCCTGCCAGGTCCCACCACCCTGCTCTCCTCTTGGAAAACAGCTGGAGGGGCACAGCCCACTCACTGGAAACCTGGATTTATTCTTCCCCAGAGTTTCTCTCCTTCACCCACCTCGACACACTGTCAGAAAACCAGCCCCAGGGGCTGTCCCCTCCCTGCAGAGCAGCTGGGGTCACACAGCACTGCTCTGAGCCCTGTTTCCTCTGGCCATACATGGAGCCCTTCTCCATTTCCACCATCAGCTCTGTGGCCCTTCTGGTGGGTGATCAACCCCAGCAGCTCCGGGCATCTGCTCCCAGTCAGGCTGGTGAGCTGGAGCCTCCCAGCACCCAGAACAGTGCCTGGCAGCAAGGCCTCTGCAGGAGGACAGGCTGGTGAGGAGCTCCCAGGGTTCTGAAGCAGCAGACAAGTCCCTTCTCTCCTCAGGGTGGTGCCAGCAGAGGTGCCAGGTGGGTCACGCCGAGGAGCAGCGAGCAGGGACACGCAGCAGGCTGCAGGTGAGAGCAAAAGGGAGCAAGCAACAGCACAACCTCCAGGGCCACATGCTGCTGCCTGGAGAAGCCACCACAGCCCAGGACAGGGGACGTGGGGTGGGGGAGAGCTCTGGGCAGCCCCCCGAGTGCTGCTCCCAGAGCCAGAGCTCCCTGCCTATTGCACAAAGCCAGCCCCGGGCTGGTGGGGGCAGAGGGGATCCACCACCAAAACTGGGATTAGTGAAGCCAGAAGCAAGAGACTCAGCAGCACGGAGGAGAAGTCCAACCCTTCCCCCAGCAACGCAGCTCCTGCCTTCTGTAGCTGCTGCATTTTGTCTCCATTTTAGCTGAAGACACCTCAGGCCCAGAGTCCCACCCTCTGCGTGCGCATCAGGCTCCTACAAAACTAGCAGGAGGTTTCTCCTAGACCTCAAGGTTTGACCCTTCCCCACACCCCAGGCTCTGAGCCACGTACCAGCACTTGGAAAACAACCTACACGTGGCAGCTTTGAGAGCCAGCAACAGAAGGATAAATATTCTTCATCATCACATAAATATGCTGCAGGACATCTCAACAAGGGCAAAGTGCTTTTTTTTTGTTTTGTTTTGTTTTGTTCCTGAATTAAAACAAAATAAAAACCTAAATAGGACTGTCTCAACCACAACAGAAGGTTCAAAATAGTCTAAAGGAGACGTCAACTGACATGGAAATGCCCCAGGCAGAGGGCTCAGTCCTTTGGCACTCTGAAGTTATCCTTCTCCTTTCGGATGGCCCCCATCGTCCGGATGGGGTCTGTCTCCCCAGCGTGCTGCTGAACTGTCTTCTCCCTGCCAGGAGGGAACACCAGGCACAGCCAATGCAAAGGCTGCAAGATCCAATCTCACCTATGAAGTCACTAGGATCACGTTTCGCCCGCACGGAGAAGAAATGTTGCACTTAAAAGATCAAAGATTGGGGACTCTGGCACAGGCTTATCGGCTCGCTGGGTTTATTGCTGCTCAGCAAGAGGAAATTGGGAACACTCTGAGGCCTCCAGCAGCACCTCGTGCTGTGCCTGCCTGCCAGAGCTGCGTGATGAAGGAACACAGAGACAGGGTGGAGCTTGTTCTGCCTCCTGAGTCAGGGACTTCAGCCCTGGCACCACATCACCCTGCAGCAAGCTGCTGCCAGGATGGCAGGGGTGTTTTTAGGAGGGTCTGGAGGGCCTCAGACCAGGGGGCTATGTGAGGCAGGAGGGCAATTCCTGCTTGTGGCTCTTTCTTTGCAGACCTCCTCCTCCTCCTCCCCACGTCCCCCCTCCAAAGTCAAGGGCCCCTGCCAGAGCTGCGTGATGAAGGAACACAGAGACAGGGTGGAGCTTGTTCTGCCTCCTGAGTCAGGGACTTCAGCCCTGGCACCACATCACCCTGCAGCAAGCTGCTGCCAGGATGGCAGGGGTGTTTTTAGGAGGGTCTGGAGGGCCTCAGACCAGGGCTATGTGAGGCAGGAAGGCAATTCCTGCTTGTGGTTCTTTCTTTGCAGACCTTCTCCTCCTCCTTACATCCCCCCTCCAAACTCAAGGGCCCTTCCCAGGCCCACATCTCCCCTGTACCTCACTCGCATGAAGGGGTTGTAGGTGAACTCCTCAGCAATGGTGGAGGGGATGGTTGGCTCCCCACTGTCATACTTGGCCTGTAACAAGGGAGAGACCTCTGCTTAGTGAGGAGTGTTTGGGTGAACCTGAAACATCCTGGATGTTAAGCACTCAGGGTCAGTGCTGCACCCAGCTGCCCGAGCTGCTCCTCAGGCCAGGCCCCTCCCAGAGCCATGCCCAACAGCTGGGCAGACAAGAAGAGGGGCACACAGAGAGGCCTGGGACAGAGCTGACCCTCCCAGGCAGACATCAGCCTGCTATCACACCGAGAGGTTTCCAGGGAGGGTCACATCTCCACCAGACAGCAAACCACCTTCTCTGGGCCACACACAGACCCTGTTCCCCCCACACCGCTCCCTGGGGGACAACACGCTGCAGCTCCTGGCTCTGAACCCCCCTCCCTCAGCCTCTTGCTCCCCATTTTCCTCCCTCCTCCCCCTCCTCAGAGAGGCTCTGCCTCCATGAAAGCACCAGGGAAGGAAGCACCAGGTCTCAGGGAGGAAGCACCAGCTCACCTTGGCCCAGGAGAGCTTCTCCTGCACAGCGACGTTATGGGGTTCAACGTGTCGAGCAAACTTGAGGTTGTTGATGGTGTATTCATGGCCACAGTAAACTCTCTAGGAAGGGAAAGGAAGAGTGACAGCAGGTAGATGTGATGGTACAAAGGGACCACCCCCAGTGTTACAGTACAGCAGGAACAAGGGAGCCAGCCCTGCAGGAGAGATGACACTCCCACTGGAGACACGCCCAGGAGAAGTGCTGGGAGTTACCAGGCAGCACCCACGTAGTGGCAGTGCCATGGCAGAGCCCAGGCAGCCCAGCTCAACACCTCTGCTCAGCAAGCAGCCCCAGCTCCCTCCCCACACAGCACAGCCACAGCCAGGGTGGGTATTGCAGCTGTTCAGCAGCCAGGACAACCCCTGCTGCAGCCACTCCTTCGACTCCTGAGAAACACCCTCTTTGAAGGGCAGGATTCTCAGGGAGAAGCTGCTCTGGTGCCCGTGGCAGTTCCTGGCCAGGGGGGCTACGTACCGTTTGGGGGTCCAGGCTCCCCAGAACCTCAATCAGTGCTCTGTACATCTCCTCTGGGGTTCCCTCGAAGAACTTCCCACAGCCAGCCACGAAGAGCGTGTCTCCTGCCAGGGGGATGTCACACAGCCTCAGGGCTGGGAGGGCACAGTGTGGGCACAGGGGGGTGCCCGGGGGCTCACTCCTGCCACCACTGTCCCTGCTGTGGCCCAGGGAGAGCCACCCTGCCCGCCACGGGCTCAGCTGCCACGTGGCAAACAGCTCCTGCTGCAGGAACCCCCCAGCCTGCCAGCACCTCCCTACCTGCAGACAGCCTCCTGTCCCTCAGTGGGGACAAGGAGCCTGGAGCCTCTTTGCTCTGGAGCTGAAGGAAGATGAGTTGCCTCTGCATTTTCTCCCCAGAGCTCCCTAAATTCTAGCTACAGCCTTTGCTTCTTCCATGCAGCAGCTGGCACGAGCTCTGAATGCCCATCAGGAGAGGGGGCACAGCCTGGGTGCTGCTCTGGGGAAGGGGGAACCCTCCTCTGCAAAGCAGGATCCAGAACCTGGCTACTCCAGAGGCAGCACCAGCCCACTCTCACTTCTCTGTTTTCTCCTCTCTCAGTTTTGGCACAGACACATGGAAAAGCAACAGGGTCTGAGGCAGTAAACCAACAGCTCTCCTCTCCAGGAAGAAAATGCTAGATGTAGGACTTGACTCATCCAGGGCACACTCTTGGTGTTGCTTGCAGGGTGTCCAGCAAGAGTTTACCAACCCAGAGGGGTTTCACCTACCACTACTACCCATCAGGAGTCGGTGAGGGGGCAAGAGGAGGATGTGGAGGAGCTGCAGGGCAGCAGGGGAGGAGGGCACAGAGGGAGCAGCACACAGGGGCAGTGCAGTTCTCTGAGACACAGACTGCTGGCAATGCAACCTCCCAACTCCTCACCTGTAAAAACTGCAGGTGGCTCGGAGCTATTTGGCTTAGTCACATAATAACAGATGTGTCCAGAAGTGTGACACGGCGTACAGAGGCATTTCACATTTAGAGATCCCACCTGAGAAGAAGGCAGAAGACTGGAGCTGAAGCTACAGTTTGCTTGCATCTCTAGGGTTAGAAAAGAATTGCAACCATTACAACGGCCCGGGGGTCCTGCAGGGAAAGTCTCACATAGCTGGGCAGTAAACATCAGCTCTGCTCCTGGGAGAGGCCAGCAAGGATGTTTTACAGATTTGGAAGGGAGCTCTTTGCTCCTAGCAGGTGTTGTGACAAAGAGAACTGGTGGATTCTTTCATCTCCACACAGGGTGACTCAGGGCCTGGCTGGCAGCAAGAGCCAGCAGATCCAGAGCAAGGCAAAAATCCTCAGCAAAGTTCATCAAGTGTACAAAGCTCCAAACAAAACTGAGGCTGGAGGGAAGAAGTGGATGACACTCACAAAAAGGGAAGGATTTAACACATTCAGGAGGGCAAGGGCCTGTTGGGACAGGGCAAGAAGTGATGGCGTTAAACTAAAAAAGGGAGATTTAGACTAGAGAGAAGGAAGGAATTTGGGATGCTGAGGGTGGTGAGACCCTGGCCCAGGTTGCCCAGAGAGGTGGTCGCTGCCCCATCCCTGGAACCATCCCAGGTGAGGTTGGAGGTGTCTCTGAGCACCCTGCTCTAGCTGCAGATGTCCCTGTCCCTGCAGGGGGGTTGGACTGGGTGACCTTGGAAGGTCCCTTCCCACCCAAACCCAAGTCTTTGATTCTCTGCTTCCCCCACAGCCCTAATCTGCACATCTTCCCACGTGCTTTTTGTGCCCCCTTCCCACAGGACAGGCCTCTCAGTGACACTCACACCACCCTGCACGTTTCACAGTGGTCTGTGTCACCTGCCAGCTCCTGTGCACACAGACAGCTCAGGGCCAGCAGGGTCTGCTGCTCTAGCTCTGGAAAGGCACCTTCTCACCCTGTGCCCCAGGCTCTGCCCAGACAGGACCACTCGCAGTTGTTTGCTGCCCAGCAGGCTCCAAGCAGAGCACCAGCCCTGTCCCTGTGCTCAGAACCTTCCACACCTCAGTGCTTTAACCCCAGTTAAAGCAGCTGTCAGGGAGCACGTGGACACCAGCGTGCCCCAGGTCTGAGCCACGCCAACGTCCTCATCAGTGAACCACCACCAGCCAAAACAAGACAGAGGAGTCATGGCTCACAGGGCTGGAGAAGGGTGAAAGGTGCTGTGACCACGGGACTCATTCAGGTTAGATCCCATCAGTCCAGCTTTAGAGCTGTGACACAAAGGGGAGGGGATGTCCCCAGCAGAGTCCTGCAGCTCACTCCCTTTACCTTCAGTGAGGTGAGGTGAGACACCTTCTGTGTGAGTGCTCCAACCCTGCTGTCCCCTCCGTAGACACGCAGCCCTGGCTCCAGCTTCACCAGCTTCTCGTTCCCTCCAGCATGGTCCCTGGAGAAAGATGGATTTGGGCAGGGATGAAGATACATTTGTCCTAACTTGTATCACAAGGGTAACCTGGGGGTGATCACTTCTGATTGTGGTGGGTGAACCCTGGCTGAGAGATGGCCACCCAGCCACTCTACCACCTTCCCTCAGAGCAAAAGGGGAAAGGAAAATGAGATGGAGACAAAACCCTTTGTGGGTAACAACAAAAGCAGTTTAATTAGAAAGCAAAGGTAAGCAATGGAAGTGAAGAGAAAAAAAACCCACTGATTTATGCTCTACTTCCCATCCCCAAGCAATGTCTGGCCCCTCCCTGGTCAGCAGGGCTCCAAAACATGTAGCAGTTGCTCCACAGGACCAAGGAGTAGCCCCTCCTCCTCCTCCTTTGTACCAGCTTTATAGTGGAGCTGACATCATATGGTCTGGAATATATCAGCTTGGTCAGCTACTCTGGTTATGTTCCCCCCAGTATCCTGCCCCTCCTATCCCCCTGGGGAATGTCAGAAAGAGCCTTGGTGCTGTGTGAGCCTTGCTCAGGGGTAGTCACAACACGGGTGTTATCAACACCCTCCTGACTCCCAGCACAGGAGCCCTGCCCCAGGAGGCTGCCCCAGGAAAATCAGCTCAGCCAGACCCCACACACTGATCACTTCTTCTCCCAGTATCTAACGCTCTCCTCCTACCACTGAACATTCCTGAGCCCTCATCCTTCTCCTCACTCCTAAGCTCCTGCTTGGAGAAGATCAACTTGATGCAGAAAAGCCAAATTTCTCAGCTGTTTGTGTCTAAGCAGAGGGATCCCACAGCAGCAGGTAGTTACCAGTGATGATGTGTGGTCAGGACAGTGGTCAGCTTCACGCCGTGCTTTTTAACTGCATCCAAAACCTGCAGGCAAGGGCACAGCACGAGCATTAAATCTCACACAAAAGGGCTTCAGAGCACACCTAGCTCCTGGCAGAACCTGGACATGACTGCTCCAGGGGTGGAAAGCCACACCAGCAGCTCTCCAGAGAGCTCAGCCCTCCCCAGGTTGTAGTTACAGATCAGGACACGAGGTCTCTGCTCCAGCCAGCCACAACCAAGCCCTCAGTCCCATTTCCTCTTCCCTGCACTACATCAAATTACAGGCAAAACCCAAAATCAGGTCAACAACTCTTGAATTCAGGGAGAAGCTGCCTTTGCTCAGCAGCAGCCAGCCTGTGAAGCCCTCTCCACCCCGTGCACGGCCAGTATTTCCTGACTTTCCCCCATGCCTGAGTCAGCCTGTGACTAATTCTCTCGTGGATGTGGCAACCTGGAGGGACTGCCCGGAGCTGCAGCACCCTGCTGCCCGGGGCAGTGGAGAGCTTTACCTTCTGGGGCTGCACAGGATCAACGATGGCAGCCTCCCTTGTCTCCTCATCCACCAGGAGGTACATGTAGTTGTCTGTGAGGGCTGGGAGCAGTTCCACCTTCATGTCTGCCTGGGTGACCGTCCTCGGCGCCCTCCGCTCGTGCTCGGTGTGCAGGAAGGCAGGTCGCAGCTCCAGCAGACCTGGGGACCCCAAAACATCAAACCAGGTCAGCCCCAGGGAGGGGAACAAGTGGGGTGGAGCACAGCAGGTCCCCCAGCTGACTGCCCCCAAAGAAGGAAGGGCAGGGACAGCTCGAGCTGCCTGCTTCAGGGGAAAGGGAGAGGGGCCACCGTGGGACGGAGCCTCGGTGCCTGGCTGTGCCACCCTGTGCCCCAAGCACTGCCAGGCTCCTGGTGCCCTGTGGCATCACCACAGCAGGACAGGGCCCTCTGTTCCAGAGGTGTGCTCGTGCAGGGAAAGCACCATACCTCCCCTGGAGAAGGTTGGAAGGGGCAGGGAAGTGGAAGGGAGAGGGAACAGCTGGACAAAGGTCAGCCTAGGATAGTGACTTGGCAAAAAAAAAAAGCACCAAAGGCCATGTTACAGCCAAAAGACAACCAAAAAAAAGGAGAAAGGAAGAAACACACACACTGCTGTATGAAAACCACGGTTCATTCCTTGGGGGAATCCCACCCAGAGAAGCCAGGCTCTCTGTGTGGAAGGCTCAGACCCTGTGCCAGGCACGGGCAGGGCTCTTGCTCACTTGCTCACAGGGTTCAGTGCTTCCCTGTTTGCCTTTGGTTCAATGTTTAATCAGATCCAAGAAACAAATTAATTCCAGATGCAAATAACCTGGGTTCCACCGTTCAACTCACAGACAGGCAGCTCTTCAAGAAACAACCAAGCCCCAAGAGGCTCTGCCAAAAGAAGTCAGGAAGGGAAACAAGGAGGACAAGGTCTTCCATGGCCAGAGCCCTGCAGCACAGGCCTGGGTCTGCAGGCAAGCAGGGAGAGGGCACCAGTCTCTGCAGGCCAGAAATGAGCTGGTTTAACCCCAAGGCCCTCAGGCAGAGCTGGAGGTGACTGTGCTGGTCTAGAGTGGTGCCAGCCCAGCCCCTGTTTCATTCTGCACCCCTGACTCTTCCCCCAGGGCTCCCCACACCCCACGCTTGGTCACCTCCACCAGTGCCAAAGGGAGGGGTCACCACGCTCCTAATCAACCTGCCCCACGCTCCCAAAACAGGCCAGTCCTGCTGGCCCCTGATAAGAGCCTGCTCTAGAGAGCAGAGGCCCCACAGCCCCCCTGCAGCTCCACACACCACGGGGGCAGCGAGGCTGCAAACCCCAAATCCCAGTTCTGAACTGGACACCAGCCCCGTGGCAGTGGGAGCTCTAGGGCCCCTCAGGGATAACTGTCCAGCCCAGGATTTTTTCCCCTTCTACCTCTGCCATCTCATTTGCTTATGAGAGAAGGGGGGGAAGAAGGGGAGAAGACTGTAAAACTAAACACTGTGCTGCAAAGAAGACCCCAAGGCACGAGAGCGTGGACATGTGCTGGGTGTGTGATGGGGAAGGCACCCAGGACCTGCCCAGAGTCCCTCTGGAGCAGAAGAGCCCTTCCAAAAAAAGGAACAGAATAAGAAAAAAAAAGCCATCCTTATTACTTCCTGATTCTTAAAAAAAACCTAAAAATCATTTGCTTTTTAACTGCTCCCTAACACAAAGCACTTTTGGAAGCTATCAGTCACAGGGACTATATATACACACCATGTGTTTGCATGCTGGATGATAACTGGGGAAAAACAAACCAAAAAACTCAACCAAAACCACAAAAAAAAAAAAAGAAAACACAACCTCAACTTCAAGTCAAACGAATTATTCGCATATTTAAAACACTTTCTTGTTGTGAACCCTTTCTCATCTTGGCCAGGATCCCAACGTTTCTGTGTGTTTAGTTCCCAGTTCTCACCAAACAAACAAACAAAGCTGCGTGGCATGAGGAAACACTTTCTGAGATTGAACTGAAACAAAGGAATGAGAAAACATCTGCCAAGTACGGAGCTTCACACTGGGGTTTTGTAACACATCCCTCCCGACACAGAGAGGAGCAGGGAGAGCAGGACGCCAGCAGGGTTTGGTTTTTGGCAGGGTTTGTGAGCACAGCCTGAGGTGCCCAGAGGAAGGGGTTTGCAGGAGGGAAACGTTCAAGCCATGGTCACAGAACCAGGTAGGTGCTGGAGGCTGCAGGAGAGCAGGCAGCAGCTCAGCACCAAAAGGCAGGTTCCCTCAGAAAAGGGGCGTTTCGGATGTTTTTTCCACATCTACTCTTTTTATTACATAAGAGAGTGGAAAATTCCCACTTCAAACATAGCTGCCACTCAAACCCTGCTGCACACAGGCACCCAGACAACACCCCTGTGCTGCCTCACCAAAACAAACGTCACGCTCGCTTTTTGCACACGCTGCATGCAGATATTTTTTGGATACCCAGGGAGGTTGTGGCTCCACACCAAGCGAGCTGGTCCCCAGCCCCAGGCCAGCTCTGTTTCCGCCCCCGGCCCCTGCCCGCCGGGCAGAGGCTGCCGGTGGCCCAGTCAGCGTGGGCAGGACATGCACCCACCCACCGATGGGGCAACACCTGCCTGGAAGGTGCAGCACCCACCCTGCAACCTGGGGAACTCAGGAGCTGCTCCCTGCCCGGCCTGACGTGCTCCCAAGGGATCAGCAAGGGTTCCCTGTCTAGCAGTAACTCCAATAGATTCCTGCTCTAATTTAAGGCCAGCTCTTAAAATCAGAGTGATGCAAAAGGCCTCTGGAAAGACCTCCCAGAGATGCTGTGAAGCTAAAGCCCA
>NW_008625598.1:712-2062 GCF_000691845.1 Merops nubicus | reverse complement strand
GCCACGGCACCAGCCGGGGCACGGCCGCGGCGCCAAGGAGGAGAGGGTGAAACCCACCGCGGGGGTCGGGAGTCAGCAGGGGGGGACAGGGGGAACGTCCCCGTGCCACCGTTTTGCCCCACACTCACCAACTCCCCAGCAGGGCTGGAACTCCCGGGCCCCCTCCCCTGGGGGGGGTCGGCTGAGGGGCTTCCACCCGAGGAGCAGCGGGCTGGGGGCTGCTGCGCCCGGGAAGGGGGCGTCAGGAGGGTCATGGAGCTCTGCCGAGCCACGGGAAGATCATCTGCCTGCCACTGTCCCGCCAGCACAGGAACGGAGCGAGCAGGACCCCACTTCAAAAGTCAAGATCGGGAGCAGAGTGACGTGTTCGGAGGCAGGAGCCCCCTGCAGCCAAGGCAGACGCGAGCAGCGGTGGGGAAATCCCACCCTGCCAAAACCAGCATCCTGTCCTCTGGCAACACCATGAGCTCTGCTCTTGCCAAGTGTTCAGGTACCTCCGCAGAGCCACGGAATCATTTAGGTTGGAAGAGACCTTTAAAGCTCATCGAGTCCATTCCCCCAGGACCCCACCGCCCCGAGTTCCTCACCCCACATCTCCACAGCTTGGGAACCCCTCCAGGGGTGGGGACTCCACCACTGCCCTGGGCAGCCTGGCACAGCCCTGGGCAACCCTCCAGGGGAGAAATTGTTCCTCAGGGACAACTGAAACCTCCCCTGGGGCAACTTGAGGCCACTTCCTCTTGTCCTATCCATCCCCTCCTCCAGAAGAGCCCTCCTGCAGAACTGCTGCTGCCTCCTCCAGAGAACTGGCTTGTCCCAGAAGCCAGCTCTGCCCCAGGCTTCCATATGCAGCTTGGCATGTGCCACGGTGACTGAACTCTCCCATCCCTTCCCTGCTGGGAAACACCGCAGCAGGGCACGGGAAGGCTCCTGCAGGTGAGTGTTCTGGGGTATGTCTGGAGAGGGCGGCCACTGCTGCCATGCTGAGGGACAGCGCAGGAGCACAAAGGGCACTGAAGATGCTCTTCCTGCCACCCCACCTCTGATCCAGGAGACAACGAAGGCAGCAACTACCCCACCATGCATCTGCTTGGACTGTTCCTGTGAGGAGGCTTTCGGAGGTTAACTGGCTGCCCTATAAAATGTGATTTTCTGCCCTAGGCAAAACCCCCGTGGTCCATTTCTGGACAAAGCAGCACAAACCCTGCAGGAGCAGACGCCCTCCTGCAGCAGCAGACTCGCCCGCCGGCCTCCCCAGCCTCTGCAGGCTCGAGCAGCTCCACTTGACCACAGGCTTTGTCTCAGCCCTTTCCTCAGCCCTCGCCCCCCTCCCAGCTCCCCGTGGGCAGA
>NW_008625598.1:0-676 GCF_000691845.1 Merops nubicus | reverse complement strand
GCTGCTGCCCAGCAGGAGGGGGTGCCAGCCCTGCTCCCCCAGCCCCCTGGGCCTGCTCCCTGCTGCAGAGCTCCAGCGCCCGCCCAGGAGCTTGCTTTCAAAGCTCCTTTGATTCCAGGCACCCTCGCGTGGTTTCCTTTTATAGGAGCAGAGGAATTGTTCCTAAGAAACTAGAGCAGTCTCCCAGGCCCGGGTGGGAGGAGGAGCTGGCGCCTGCGGTGCCGCTGGGAGCAGGGCAGGGTCCTGCCTTGGCAGCTCAGACTTCACAACCCCAGCTTCAGAGCAGGGCCACAGGCAGAACAGTGAACACGCTGCTTCTAACAGCCCAGCAAGTTTTGGGAGAGCTTCCAGCTCCCACAGGCCCCCCGGCCCCCCCACATCCCCACCTGGGGAAGCCCTCCTGCCTCTGAAAGGTCCTCGTGCCTTTCTCTGTCCCCCCTGACAGCACCTGGCCTGCCCGCCACCTCCCTTGGTGTCGCTGGCTTTTGAAGGGAAGCTCTTACTGACCCCAAACCACAAAGTTTTCTGGAGAGACACCCCTGAGTGCGCCACAAGCACCTCTGCACAGCCTGGTAACGGTGCTAACACGGATGCAGCGCACATCCCCTGGGCTGGGGAATGTGGACGGGCAGATGTGAAGCGGCTCCTTCCAAGGCTATGTCCAAGGGCAGGCAGG
>NW_008625597.1:30819-31133 GCF_000691845.1 Merops nubicus | reverse complement strand
GCTGCTCCATGGGGACTGGGGGTCTCACAGGACCCACCTCTGTGTGCCCCCCTCCCCAATTAACCCCTGAAGCAGAGGGGGCACAGCCCCTGTTGCACCCCAGCAGCAGGCACAGGCAGTGGGGGGCACCAGGAGCTGCCCTGGCAGCATCTCCAGCCCCCGAGGGGTGCCAGGGGGCTGCCCATCCAAGCTGCCTCCACTGTCCCTGTAGCTGGGTGACCTTTTTTGGGAAGAGCAGCCTGGGGCTTGGCACTGGCCCACGGCACTTGGGCACCTGCCAGACTCTCCAGGGGGTTTTCTTTGCCTCTTTTGGT
>NW_008625597.1:29125-30682 GCF_000691845.1 Merops nubicus | reverse complement strand
GCTGGCTGCTTCACGGAGAGCAAAGGGGGCTGGGGGGTTGGGGGTTGGGTTGTTTTCCCTCCCCACGCACCCCAAATCCCTGCACCGGCCCCAGGAATCTCTGCCCCTGCCTTTGCCACCTCCTCCAGCCTTCCCCACCTTCCCTGGTCCTCATTTCAGGAATCCCATCTGCCAGGAGACCAGCCCAACTTCCCCCTGGGGAGGGACCTGAGTCTTTATCTCAGCCCCCTCCACGGCAGGGAGGGACCCTCCTGCCCCCAGCAATGGTGCTGTGCCCCAGGAGAGGTGCTGAGCTCTGCTCCACCTCCAGCCTGGTCATGTCTGGACCACCTATGGGGTGCTCAGACAAAGATCTGTGCCCAGGGACCAGAGCCCAGAGCTGGGCTCCATGAGGCTTGTGACCTACAGCAGGATCCTGGGGGCTCCTTCAGCACCCCTCTGGGCTCCTCTCCACCACCTGGACCTGTGAAGGACCAGCACAAAGGACACACGGGGGCCAGGGGACATCCTGGACATCCTGGACACGTGCCCAAGGAAGTTCCTGGATCCCAGCAGGATCCCACAGTTGGTTTGGGGCAGGCAGATGTTCCCTCACACTCTGAAGCCTTCTTCAAGCACCTTCCACCATGAGGAATGGCAGGATGGGATGGGATGGGATGGGATGGGATGGGATGGGATGGGATGGGATGGGATGGGATGGGATGGGATGGGATGGGATGGGATGGGATGGGATGGGATGGGATGGGATGGGATGGGATGGGATGGGATGGGATGGGATGGGATGGGATGGGATGGGATGGGATGGGATGGGATGGGATGGGATGGGATGGGATGGGACCACCTTCCCCCCCTCCACCACTCCTCCAGACCCCTGCAGCCACCACGGAGGGGCTCTCCCAGCAGGGCAGCTCTGCTGGGCAGGGTTGGAGCCACGTCCAGAGGTCAGGAGAAGATGAGAGGACCACGGACACGGAGGGGAGAACCAAGAGGGTCAGGCCAGGGCAGGAGCGTGACACTGAGTGTCAGGGGGGGCCCATTTGGCCAGTGAAAGGGGCAACCCACCAGCCACGGGGGAGTCCTAGCCCAGCCCCAGCTAAGCAGAGCTGTGGTCCCTGGGGAGCTGGGCCAAGTGCAGGCTCTGCAGCAGACCCATCTCTGGGGTCCCCTCAGCCAACACCCCACCCCACCGCTGCCAAACCAAGCCATGCAGAAGAAGGCAACCCCCCAGGAAAGGTGGATCCCACCCCCTCAACCCCACAGCCCACCCTCTGGCCCTCTCCATCCAGCCTTGCCAACCACCATCAGAAGATCCCTTGGACCCCAGCACCACATGGAGCCAGCCCCATCTCCTGAGCCCATCACCCTGAGGGGTGGAGGTGGTCCCTGGTTAGCAGAGCATGGGGGGATCCCCTCCCACCCCACCCCACCCTTGCACTCCCCACAGCGTGGGCACCCCGAGGGGCTGGGGTAGGGCTGGTACCTGGCTGGCCTGGGCTCCTGGCTCCATCACTGGCCATCCTGGGGGCAGGAGCAACCCTCCCTCTGCCGGAGGGAGGC
>NW_008625597.1:22500-28993 GCF_000691845.1 Merops nubicus | reverse complement strand
AGGAGCAGCCTCCTCTCTGCTGGAGGGAGCCCCGGGCAGGCAGCAGCTCCTCACTCAACGCTGGAGCGGGTTCCTATGGCGATGCAGAAGCAATTATAATAAAAGGTGGAGCCCAGCGTTTGGAGACAGCCAAGTTTCCTGAGCTGCCTGCCTGGGAAGAGCCAGACCGTGGGAGAGAGCAATGCTGGGGGGCTGAGCCTGCCCATCCTTGGGATCCTTGTGTTCCACCCCCCCACAAAAAAAAGCCCCTCTAACCCCCAGCGCCTGCACCACGGCTCCTCCAAGACACCCAAGAGCATCCACGGTGTGCCCGTGTCTGTCCCAGAGCCTGTCCCCTATCCTGGGATGTCCCAGAGCAAGGGGAGCATCCCTGCTGGGCAGCTCACCCCTACCCCTCAATCCTCTGCCTCTCGGGCTCCAGGAGCTCTCCCAGCATCTCCCAGATGCTCTCCCAGCATCCCAGCGTGGTGGGGTGCGAAGAGACCTCTGGATATCATCTCCTCCACCCCCCTGCTCCAGCAGCTCACCCACAGCAGGGTGCCCAGGGTCCCAGCCAGGCAGGTTTGGACCCTGCTGCCTCCCACCCCTCAGCCCTCCCCACCTCTCTGAGTCAGCTCTGTACCAGCAGACTCCCAAGGATTCATTTTCCACTCTGGAGAAAAGCAACAGGAGCCTTGGAGCCTGAGCTGCTGAGCTGTGATTTGGAGGAAGAGCCAGCACCAGATGGTTGGTCAGCACGACCAGGACAGACTGACCACAGGGTCGTGACCCAGCTTCAAGGGACACCCTCAAAGCTAAAAAGAGGCAGCAACAACCAGCTCCAGGCTCCTGCCAGGAGGAGGAAAATCGACCTGCAGCTAAATCTCCTTGGTCACACCAACAAACCCCCCTGAGCTCTTGGCACATCCCGGTTGTTTGAGCTCCTCCCAGGGCCTCAGCAAGGACTTGGCCATTCCCAGCCACTCCAGGGGCTTTTTCAGGTCAAAGATGCCCCTTTGAGCACAGTTTCTCCCCCAAGCCATCACTGCTCGGGCCACATATGGCTCGTGGCATCTGCTGAGCAGCAGAGCATCACTCTGGGGAAAGAAGCTCAGAAGCCCCAGGGGGATAGAGGCAGGGAGGAGAAAACCAGAGGGACACCCACTGCTACCTGCTCTGGAGAAAAAGAGACTCATCCCCCCTCATCCAGGGGCTCAGGAAGGGACAGAAAAGGCTCCAAGAGGCTGTTGGAGGCACCTAGAAACGTGGGTGAGGGGCCAAGGCTGCAGGTAGCTGGGAGCTGATGCAATCCCTCCCCACGGTGCTGCCTCTTTCCAATTTCAGCAATTCCCCCTGCCAAAAAAAAACCCAAAACCCCCAATCCATCCTGCAAAAATGAATCCCCCAAGCCTCAAAGCCAACTCCTCTCCGTGGCAGAGGAGCAGAGCTGGGATCTCCAGCCCCTTCCTGCAGCACGAGCTCTTCCTACAAGGAGGTGATTCATGGTAAATCATCTCTGGCAATAACCACCTCGTTTCCTGCTGCTAATTGAAATGGTTCTTCTGAGAGGTGCCTCCTGGGAACTGCCTCACACCCCCTTGGGGCAGGGGATGCTCCTTACCCCAGCCAAAGTGGAGACCAACCACCTGGAGTGGCCTCCTGGCTACCATGGGTATTGCTTTGGTAGTCACCGTGCCCTGGTAGGGCTGGGGGTGGAGGGCTCCTCAAGGTCTTCTTCAGGTCCTCTCGTGCCCTGTGGTTGCTCTGTTTTGTTCTCTTTTGGGGAACTGTGTCCCCTGCAAGCCACAGGACCTGCTCCTGTCCAGGAGCCTCAGGACCCCCTTGCTGATGGAGACCCCTCCGTGCACCCCAACCCAGTATAGCCCAGTCCATTCCAGCCCAATCCAGTCATCATAGACCCCTGGAATCAGTAAGGTTGGGAAAGACCTCTAAGCTCATCCAGTCCAACCATCACCCAACACTCCCACGACCACTAAACATGTCACCCAGTGCCACATCCACACGTTTTTTGAGCCCCTCCAGGGCTGGGGACTCCAGCACCTCCCTGGGCAGCCTGGGTCGATGTCTCACCACTCTTGGAGTCAATCCTTTCTTCCTAATATCCAACTGAAACCTCCCCTTCTGCAACTTGGCCAACCCAGCCAAGCCCTGTCTACCCTTCCCATTGCTCCCCAGCCATGATTTTCGTGTCTCTGATGGCACCACCATCAGCCAAATATCCTTGTCACATCCTGAACCTCACAGCTCCCAGCCAGGATGAGACCTCTGAGCTGCTCACTCACCAGCACAGTGTCCAACCCCACGAGAGCTGCTGGACCCTGAGATGATGGACCAAGTTTCCATCATTTCCAGCTGCTGCTTCTTTTTCAGCCACAAATTTTACATACTGGGAAGAAATTCTTTCACGTGAGGGTGGTGAGACACCAGAACGGGTTGCCCAGAGGGGTGGGAGATGCCCCATCCCTGGCAGTGTCCAGGACCAGGCTGCCCAAACCAAGAACCAAGACCAGGGAACCCAAACCAAGGTGCCCTGGCAGCTTCTGTCCTTTCTGGGAAGGACTCAGCTCCAACCTTTGCTACCACTTCCAGCTCCAACCTGTGGAGAAGGGTGCCCAGCATCCTTTCCCCTCTCTCAGAAGCAGCTCAGAGCTGCTGTGGAGCCCCAGGCTGCAGCCTCCACCCAAAACCAGCCCAGAAAGGACCATCCCCTGCCCCTGGGCATCCCCTGCCCCTGGGCATCCCCTGCCCAGCTGCTCCCCTGCCAGCCTGTGCCAGCAGCTCTGCTGTGGCTGCCTCTCAATGAGCTCCTGCTGATTTTATCTCCTTGAAACCGATGATGGTTGTTTGTGCAAACACAATTACCTCGGCTGAGGGCTCTCCAGGAGCTGGGCTGGGGGGTTGGACAGGATTTCCCTCTGCTGGGATTGTCTCCAGCAGAGCAAGGCTGCAGCTGGGACACAGCCTGGTCTCCTCACGCCCAGCAGGAGCCAGGAAAGATGCTGAGGAGCATCCAAGCCTGCAGCAGCCCCACACCTCCCCAAAAACACAAGGGGTAGAGCATCTGTGAGCAGCAGCAGCAGGGCCTGGGTGCAGTGAAGACCTGGGTTGCTCTGGAGCCTTCCCAGAGGAGCACAAACCCACACCAGGCACAGGAGCACTTTTCACTGCTCTGCCTGGTGGCATCTTGCAGAGACACACAGAATTGTTTGGGTTGGAAAAGACCTTTCAGATCATCAGCTTTAATTGTTCCCCCAGCACTGCCAGGTCCCCACTGCCCCGTGTCCCTCACCCCACATCTCCACAGCTTGGAAACCCCTCCAGGGGTGGGGACTCCACCCCTGCCCTGGGCAGCAGCAAGCTTTGAGGGACACAGAGGTTCTCCTGACCTCCTGCTCCCCTGGGCAGCCCCTTCACACCATCTGCAGCCCCCAGCAGGGCTGAGCCCAGGAAGATTTGTCCCAGACTTTGAAAGCACCAAGTCCTCTTTTCCCCTAGTTCTATTTGCTCTCCTGCACTGATCCTCACCCTCCCCAGAGCTGCTCCCTCTTCTTCTGTCCCTGAGCAAAGAGGAGCTGTGTCTGTGCTGGAAGCCTGACTCTAATTGCTCTAATATTTTTGTCTTTAAATTCCTTCTTTCCTCCTAAAAGCACACCCCTGGGGAAATGGTTATGTGGGGAGCTTCCCACCCTGCCCTCCCTGCTTGGAAGGGTTTCAGAGCTTCAGGACATCCTCCTGATGAAGATTTTTCCCCTCTTACAACAACAAAAAAGCTGGAGGAGCCTCAGGGAAGCTCGGGCCCCACGTTCCCTTGGGCAGGTGGAAGACTCCAGGGTTCAGAAAGCTCCATCCTGGCTGCACTCGGGAGCAGGGGTTTGATTCTGCCCCCAGGAACAGGGGGATCCAGGCTCTGGATGATGCTGAATTACACTGTGGAGCCAGGGAGGGATTTTATTCTGCCCCATCTTTAAGGACTTCCCAATTACACCAGGTTGGGTCGTCGCATTCTCTCACCACTCAGCCCAGCACTTCTGATAGGGAAAAAAAAAAAGAGGAGAGTGTTTCTCTAATCAAAAATCCATTCACCTATGAAACGTAATAAATCTCAGAAAGGGATCTAAGCACTTTTTTTTTGTAGTGCTGACGAAGTGAGATTGTAAAATACTGCAGTGGTTGCACTGGGTAAAGCCCTGTGGCATGGAATGACTGTTTCTGTCTTTGAGGACTGCAAGCACACACTTGGATGCTTCAGCTGAAGGCAAAAATAGTTGCCCGTGGCTCAAAAAACGTTTCTCCATTCACCCAGGTTTCACCCATTCCAGATTTTCATCTCCCTGCCCATGGCAATGAATGAAAATTCACTCCTGACTTCGGGTGAGGCTGGATTGCAGCAAGTGCTGCTGCTCCTGGGGACAACTCAGGTGAGCTTCTGGCCTCTGCCTGGTCTGAAGGTGAGGTGCTGAGCTGCCAAGGTGCTGAGGATGGAGCCAGGTTGGAGGCACCGACTCCTCCTCCTCATCCCCAGAGAGCAGCAAGGGCTGGTGGCACCTTCCCATCCCCTTTCCTGGAAAGAACCGAGCGTTGACCTGAACTTTCCTTCTGCTGGTTGAGGGCACGTTTCTCACCATGCTTGGTTGACAAGGAGGATGTCCTTTCCCCAGCTCATCCAGAGCACTCAGAGCTGACTCCTCCATAATGGCAGCTGACCAAGCAGAGAATTGCACCTCATCACTCTTCCCTGCCAGCCCAGCTCAGCTTTGCAAAGCTATTATGGCTCACATGAATGATGCTGCCCAGTTGACCTGTTCTCTGGCATCTCCAAGTGTTGTGACCTCTCCCTCAGCAGCCTCCTGGTGCCAGCAGCTACGGAGAACTTCCCTCAAACAGTGGGAAGGAGAAGAACCATGGTCCTTCAGAACTCCAGCACCTGTAGAGTTCATAACAGGGTCATCTCTGGGTCCTCTGCAGCTGGGGGTTGTCACAGTCAGCCCTGGAGGCAACCAAGTCATGCCAGGGAAAGGGCACAAGGATCCAGCTCCCTGGAGGGTGACCAGGCAAGGGAAGTGCAAAGCAGAGGAGGTAAGACCACCAGCCCTGGCCCCCGAGCCTGCAGGTAAGACAGAAGCACCTCCAAGGTCATTCCTCTCTTCTCCCAGAGGCTGCTGCTGTCACAGCTTCTGCCCAAATCCAAGAAAACCCAGGCTGGAAGTGTCACCACTTGCCGTGGCTTTGGTGGCTGGCATTGGTCAGCTGACTGTTGGTGATGCACTACCAAGATCTCTTCATTTGTCATGACCACCAAGGAGACAGAGCTGCAAGAGTCCTGTTGCATGTGCCACGTTGCATGGTGGTTCTGCTAAAGTCCTTGGAAACAGCAGCTCTGCTCCACCTCAGGTGGAAGGTTGTTTTCCTCCTCCTTCCCCTCATCGGGTCATGGAATCCCCTCATGGCTGGGGCTGGGAGGGACCTCTGGAGATCATCTCCTCCAACCCCCTGCTCCAGCAGCTCACCCCCAGCAGGGTGCCCAGGGTCACAGCCAGGAGGGTTTGGGATCTCTCCAGAGCAGGAGACTCCACAGCCTCTCTGGGCAGCTGCTCCAGGCTCTGCACCCTCACCCCAAAGAAGTTTCTCCTCCTGCTCAGGTGGCACCTCCTGGGTTCCAGTTGGTGCCCGTTGCCCCTTGTCCTGTCTCTGGGCACTACTGACAGAGTCTGGCCCCAGCCTCTTGCCCCCTGGGGGCCCTTTAGCTCTTGCTCAGCACTGATCAGATCCCCTCTGAGGCTTCTCCAGCTGAACAGCCCCAGGGCTCTCAGCCTGTCCTGGTCCCAGGGATGCTCCAGCCCCTCAGCATCTCTGTAGCCTCCCCTGGACTCTCTCCAGTAGCTCCTTGTCTCATTTGAACTGGGAAGCCCAGATGATCAGGAACCTTCTCATCTCCAGCTCCCTTTTGTCTCAGGCAGGTCCATACCCTGACGCCCAGACCTGCTGGTCACCAGGGACCTTTCCTGCCTGCATGGCTCAGGCTGAACCCCCTGGTGTGCCCACGGGCAGGACGGGGTATGGGGCTGGCACAGGGCACACCTGGCTGCTGCTGTGCCATGGGGCAGAGCTCCTGCTCTCACGCTAATTAGCGGGAATCATTAACTAAAATGTCCCCTTCCTGACTCCAGCATGTGCTGGTGAAACAGCTCTATCAAAGCTGCCTTGTCAGGGGACAAGAAGTATCTTTCTGCTGGGATTATACAGCCGTGGAATTATCCCTCGCCTTTGACAAGACCAATTAATTACTTCAAAGTCATTTGCAGTAATAAATTAACTTCTCTTCTTTCCTCCCTGTTAAGCTGGAACGTGGCTGCTGAGGAGATAGTGGTGGCTGGGCAGACACGATGCCCAGCTTGAGACCCCTGTGGTCAGGCTCTGAAGCAGCTGAGATGCTGAATTCAGCTCCCTGGAGGTCTCTGTTGGGGTTCCTCACTCACCACCCCCCTGGTCAGGG
>NW_008625597.1:1303-22342 GCF_000691845.1 Merops nubicus | reverse complement strand
CAGGTCCCTGGAGGTCTGTGTTGGGGCTCCTCAGCTCACGACCCCCATGGTCAGGTTCTGAAGCAGCTGAGATGCTGAATTCAGCTCCCTGGAGGTCTCTGTTGGGGTCCCTCAGCTCCCTGCCCAGCCATGCAGTGTGGCCAGCAGGATCCTGAGCACCTCAGGGGTTTCCCTGCCCCTTGTTGTCACAACCATGGTCTCCACCCCCCCCCTGAACAAGCATCTTGAAGCCACAGAAGAGTTCATGGCTTGCAGCCCGACTCATCCATGCAGATGGGCTTTCCCTCCTTGTTTCTGCTCAGGCCCCAGGGCAAAGGTTCAGCACCAGCCAGAGCAGCACTGAGAGCTGCCCCAAACTGTCCCCACATCCCCCTGCACTCCTCCCAGGGGTGGCCTCATGTGGTGAGCAAGAGTCCCTGCCTCGGTGGTCTGTCTTGGGATGGGTTATGGTAGAAGCTGAGATCCTAGAAAGAGTCCAGAGGGTGCTGAGAAGAGGAAAGAACTCTTGGAGAATCAGTTTCCAGGGGACAGGCAACACAAACATAACATAGAAACCCAAACCTTGGTTCCAAGGGAGAAGACTCTTGAGGTCTCTCCAGACAGCCCACGAACAAGGGGACCTGGGAGCTGAAGCAAGCCCAAGAGAGGGGGGGAATGCACCCACGGCTGCAGACAACCACCCTCCAACCCAAATTCCTACAGCTTTTGGTCAAGCCCATCCATCTTCTGCTTGAGCCAGGGTGGGGTTTTGGAGAGACCTGCTGGCAAACAAAGAAGAGCCAATGCAAAGCTCCTCCCCATCCAACCTCCTGCCCGGTGGCACGTTGGGTGTCTCCTGCTCCTCAGTCCCTCCTTGATTTCTTGTCCAAGCTAAGACAGGTTGTGTCCTTGACCCATCCTCTGCTTGAGGAGACCCATCAGGCCCACACAAAGGGAGAAGCACCCAAAACCCAACATGGATTCCAACAGATCTACTCCAACGATGCGTCCGCCCAGAGGACGCAGAGCCCCTGGGACACAAACTGTGTGGACACGTTAATCTGGCCCCAGATAATTCCCCCAGAGAGTCTGGTGATGAAGAGAAGCCTTTTCTGAGGAGGTTCCTTCTGAAAGAACTTTGTCACCCTCAGTAAATTGCTGGGAGATTTATTTCTGCCAGCCTGAAAACCGCACGCGGAGGAACGGGATTTGTTCAAACTCTTTAACATGCTGCTCTCCTTGATTTAAAGTCTGTTGAACTATCTTTATTTTCCTTAGCACATTATTAATTCAGCTCCTGGCTCTGACGTGGAGGAGCTGAGATGTCTCCAGAGCCTGTGATTTGGGAAGGAAAGAAGGAAAGGGCAGATGGAAGGGCTTAGGCAGCAAAAAAAAAGCAGCTCGGTGGAACTTCAAGCTGGGGATAAGCAAATGTTATCCGTGTCTTGCACGTCCTTGGTGCTCCTCTTCATGCCTCCAGCTTCCACCCCAGCGAGATAACCCAACCCTGGAGCTCCCCAAGGGTCTTTCAGCTCAGACTACCTAGAGGTATTGCACCCTCCTCAGCTCTCTGGCTTGTAATCCCAGCTCCAAGGCCAGGGCAGCAGCTCTCTGAGACTGCACTGACAAGGCTGGGGTGTTGGACAACAGCCACCTCCAGTCCTGCAGGATGGTTTCCCAGCTTTTGCAAGACCAGCCCATGCATGGTCTACTGAAACTTTCCTTGCTAGCAGCATCGCTGAGCCCCACGGTGAGGAGGTTCATGCTTTCAGCTCAGCTTTGTGCCACCAGCTGTGGCAACATCTGCCCAGAGGTACCAGCTCCAGCACCCACCTCTGCTGAACGCAGAGGAGCAAGGCTGAGAACCTCAGGAATTGTTCAGCCCAGGGCTGGAGCTGGTGGCATCTCCAGCAAAGACCCATGAATAAGCCTGGAAACACCCCATAAATATGAAGAAATGGCTCTTCCACCATTTTTTGTGCAGAACCAACTAACTTCCACCCTGTGCTGGCTGAGAATTGCTTACAGGAACCTTCTTGCTGTCAACCTCCACCTCCCTGAGCAGGGCTGTGTCACACAGCTTCAGCAATCCCTTAGCTGAGAAAACCTCCCAAAAACCATCTGCTCTGCAAAGCAACAGCCCTTCACCATCTCCTTAACACGCTCCCCAGGAGAGGAACCAACCTTTGCAGCCACTAACTGCTGTGCCCTGCCCAGGACCGAGGAAGTCTTGGGCCAAGGGGGAGCAGGGGGTCAACCAGCCCCAGCCCAGGGGAGCTCCAGCCCTCCATGGGTGCCCTCAGCTTCATGAAACCCTGTGGTGGAACCAAGATGCAGAGTCACTGCTCCTGTAGATCAGGACTCTGACTGCCAAGCTGGCTCTTGATGCTAAGAGCTCAGCTTTGGCACTTGTGCTCCTCTACCTTCTGTACCCTGATGCACCCAGAGGCTCCAGCCTCTTCCTCCAGGCACAGCAGAGACAACTCCACCACCCTGAAGCCCTCATGACCTCTCCTCACACCATGGGGGCCAACTGCCAGTCTGTTGGCTTTGGGGGAGTCTGGGGGCTTCCTCCACGCCTGGAGCTGGTGGTCTGTGACCTCCCCACGCTGCCTCACCTCCCCCACCACCTTCTCTACCAATTTAGGGCTCACCCAAAGTGCAGGGAGCTGCTCACCCTCACACAGGTCACAGCCACATCAGTGGGGAGGCAAAGCCACCCCCGGGGGGGGGGAGGATCAACCCGTGCACCCTCCTTGCATCCTCCTGCCACTCCTCCCATGCAATTCCACCCCCTCCAGCTCCTCTGAGCCTGCCAGCTCCTGCAGCAGCCAGCTGGTGGCCAGCACAGGTTGCCATGGCACCCACAAGGTGCCTTCACTGGGCTGACATCACCCCCAAGGTGACCACAAGACTTTCCCAGTCAGGCTGGTGTAGCCTGGTGGTCCTCAACACCCGAGCAGAGTCAAGGGGCTCAGATCCAACCCCCTGTTCCCTCTGCCTCGACTGGGAGCAGAGCTCAGCGTGGGATTGTTGCCACCTCCCCTCACGAGGGTGTTTTGGGTTTGGGTTTTTTTTTCCCTTAAATCACTGATTCACGTTCTCAGTCCTAATTGCATCATAACCCAGTTTTGTCTGGGGATCTATTCTGGGAGCAGGAGGGTGCCAAATATAAAGACAGTGGAGGGACAGCACCTGCCTGAACCTCTCAGAGGTTCAAGCATGGTTACAGTGAGGGCTGGGGCCAGCAGAATGTGTCTCTGGAAGCACCACCAGGCAAAAAGTCCCTGAAGAAACAACCCCCACGTTCCCCAGCAGGACCCAGTTCTCCCAACAGTCACGGGTCCTCTGAATCACTCATGGAAAAACTCAGGTTCCAACACATCCACCCAACATCTGCTTAGCACAGAACCAGAGAAGCGCCATGGTTGGAAAGGATCTCTAAGATTATCAAGTCCAGCCTCCATCCCAACATCTCCCTGACCACCAGACCAGAGCCTCCAGCGCTGCATCTACTCATTTTTTGGACCCCTCCAGGGATGGGGACTCCACCCCCTCCCTGGGCAGCCCCTTCCAGTGCCCAACCACTCTCTCAGAGAAGGAATTCTTCCTAATCTCCAATCAAAATATGTTGGGTGGACTCATCCACCAGATTAATCCATCCCTGTGGACTCCAGAGACCACAGAGAGCTAGAGCTCCACTGTCTGTGTCTCCTTCACCCAGAAACTCAGCAATACCACCAGGAGAAGAGCTGAAGAGTTGGGACATCAAGGTTGGACTTGACGATCTCAAAGGTCTTTTCCAACCTGGGCAATCCTACAGCTGCAGTGAAAAGCTGTTGGATGAAGGGAAGAGAAGCTGGTGCCTCGTTTTGCTTCAGGCTACCTAGAGGTAAGCAGAGGGGCAAAGCTTACAGGTGGAGCAGCTGGGTCACAGCAGGCACAGATGTCCTGGCATTGGAGAGCCAAGGGCTACTGCCATCACCTGAACTGCTCTGGGAACCTGAGCTGCAGCCAAGGGGAGGCAGAGAAGGTGCCAATTCAGAAAGAGAGGCAGGCAGTGGGCCAGAGGGAACAGCTTGGTCAAGCTGAGCCCCAGTCTGAGCTCTGACACGTTCTGAGCAGCAGGACTAGATCATCTCCCTCGGAAAGCTGCTGTAGGGTTGGGGTCACTGGTGACTGGGTGGAGCCAGGCTGGGTGATCACAGGCTGGGGGTGACTCTCCTCTTCCTGAACAGCAAATATAGGCACAGGATCCCAGTGTGGTGGGGCTGGAAGGGACCTCTGGAGATCTCCTCCAACCCCCCTGCTCCAGCAGCTCACCCCCAGCAGGGTGCCCAGGGTCACAGCCAGGAGGGTTTGGGATCTCTCCAGAGCAGGAGACTCCACAGCCTCTCTGGGCAGCTGCTCCAGGCTCGGCCACCCTCACCCCAAAGAAGTTTCTCCTCCTGCTCAGGTGGCACCTCCTGGGTTCCAGTTGGTGCCCGTTGCCCCTTGTCCTGTCTCTGGGCACCACTGACAGAGTCTGGCCCCAGCCTCTTGCCCCCCGGGGGCCCTTTAGCTCTTGCTCAGCACTGATCAGATCCCCTCTGAGGCTTCTCCAGCTGAACAGCCCCAGGGCTCTCAGCCTGTCCTGGCACAGAGATGCTCCAGCCCCTCAGCATCTCCAAACCCCTGGACTAACATTTGTACCTCCTGGACTGAAGAAAGAACAACAGCTACACAAAAGCACCTACAGACTCTAGATAGTGCAGCTACAACACCACTCGAGGTTTCTGAAGGAAGCTGGGACTAAAACTAAGACACATACATGAAATAAGATCAAAGGGTGCAGCACAACCTGCGTGTGCCCATGCCAGGCAAGCTGGCAGATATTTTCCAGAAGATAATTGTTTATGGAAAGAAATTCCAATTAATGTCATCGACCAGGGTTTCAGCAGAGCACTCAGCGTGGGGAGAAATCTGTAGTCAAGGCTGGGGGTGATGGGGAACAAAATAGGATGAGCTGTCAGCCAGAGAGGAAGATGTGAGGGGTGTTTTTTTGCTGAAAAGGGAGAGATGTTTCTAATCTGGCTCCTCGTTCCTGGAGACTGGCTGCATTTAGGTTCTGTTCCCAGCCAGATACCAGAAATGTGCTGGAGAAAAAAAGCTAATTGGGAAGGTGGCAGTTTGAGAGGCATCACTGAGGTCATAAAAGGCTTGGACATCACTGGCAAGATCATAGGGTCATCAAGGAGCTGAAGACATAAGGATGAGGGGGTCTGAAGCAGCAGGATAATCACAGAATGGTTGGAAGGGACCTTGAAGATCATCTAGTTCCAAACCTCTCCCTCTAGTTACCTCTCAAGGCCTCAGATGATTGCTGCTACCCAGAAGGTCCTGAACCAAGACCCATCTAAACCACACATAGCAGAGAGCAGATCTGGAGGTTTCTCCACTGAACAGTTTCCCCTTGATCCACGTTCAGTGTCCAAGAGCAGTCTGCTCTCCAAACCCTTCTCAGCCCAGCAAAGGCACCCAGGAGCAGAGATCAGAGGCTGACAACTGAGCTGACAATACCAGGGCTGTGGAACTGAAAATGTTGGTGGCCACAGAGGAAAAGAAAGAGCTCAAGTTTGCTCCTAGGGCTGTAAAAAACACCCAAAAATTCTCCTTCTCCAGAAGAAGCTGCACCGTTCCTGAGGGCACACCAGAGGGTCATAGAATGTTTGGGTTGGAAGGGACCTCCAAAGCTCATCTAGTCCAACCCCCCACCATCAGCAGGGACATCTCCAACTAGATCAAGCTGCTCAGAGCCTCATCCAGCCTGATCTTGGATGTCCCCAGGGATGGGGCCTCCACCACCTCTCTGGGCAACTTATTCCAGGGATCTATCACCCTCAGATTGAAGAACTTTTCCTAATTTCTAACCTAAATCTGCCCTTTCCTAGCTCAAAGTCATCACACCTCATCCTGTCACTCCAAACCCTTGTGAATAGTCCTTCCCCTGCTTTCTTGCAGGCCCCTCTCAGGTCCTGGATTGGATCTCAGAGGGATTGAGGGTTGGCTGATCTCTACTGGGACCATCCAGCCACACACACGAGCACAGGGTCTGTTGGCAAAGCCACGATGGGGGGGGACAGTTCTCCCCAAGCCATGACCTGGGCTGCACTGGGGACCTCCCTGGTGTCTCCAGCTCTCCTCCCAGGTGGCTAGCAGGGGTTGGAGGAGGGCAAGGACCATCCCAAGCCTGGGTCTGTTGGGCAATCTCCCCTGTGCCCTCTCCACACGGGCAGCAGAGCAGCTTGGAGGCCAGCCAGCGTGCAGAGAATGAGCAGCAGATGTAACCTCAGCAGAGCAGGGACCAGGGGACACAATTAGAAGGAGTGTCTCAATAATTAAAACACCCTAACGAGCCTGCTGGCAGGGAAGGTCTCCACCACCACACTGCAGGTGAGGAACTGATGCAGTGTCCTCACCTCGGGACCCAGGCGTGGCACAAGGAGAGCCAAAAATCCACTTCTTGAGCTCTCTAGAGGGATGCCCACTTCAGGTCTTCTCCTACCAGCCCCAAAATTCAGATTTATCAGTGCAGGAGTCAGTCCTTGAGGCTACAACCCCAAGTATCCAACAGCAGGGACAGCTTTTAGGAGGAGAAGGGGAGATGGCTCCACCTCAAGGGAGCACCTTGGACTTGAGAGCAAGAGGGATGAGTGCTCAAGGCCATGCAAGGACATCAGCTCCCCCTCAACGCCAACCAAACTGTTCCTGCAGGTGTCCCTCTGAGCAGGGGAGGATGAGGGGGAAGTGGAACCAGATCCAGAGAGCTTAGGGGATGAGTAGATCCAAAGGTAGGAGTAAGAACGAGCATCTGCTCAGCCCATGGCTGGGCTTGATGAGGGAGGAAAAAAACCAACTGAAAGACAAAGCCAACCCAAAGCCAGGGCTCTCCAAAAGCCTGGAAGCCCACCCATGGTGGTCCTCAATTCTCAGGTCCTTCAGGCAAGAAGCACCTGCCAGTTCTCACCACACCTCTGGTGATGCCAGAATCTCACGTCAGGCTTCTGGTGTCCCAGGAGGAGGGGTTGGGTGCAGGATTTTCTGCTTGGTTTGCTTGGCTGGTGTTTTGTTTAAGCAGCACCAGCTGTCTGGGTCCAGCTAGAAATATGAAACCCAGCTTCAACAGACCACAAATAAGCACTCCAGAGATTGTTTTCCTTCTGTGTTGATTTCCAAGTGAATGTCAGGAAGCTGAAGAGCTTGACCTGCCCTCAGGCCGTTCTTCTTCATTGCAGATCTTGTTTTATTGTCTGAAAACCATCTGTGCTGTTGGTAACTGAATCATGTCCTTAAAACCTGCACCTCTGCTTAGCCAGAGTTGATTTATTTAGCTTCATCTTTCAGCCTTTGGGCTCGGGAACACCTTGGCTGGGTAGAACATGGAGGTTCTTCAGCCAGGACAGCTCTGAGAACCCAAATGTTCACTCTAGGGTCTCTGTGACCCATCTTCCCTCATCAGTCACTTTCTCCACTGACTTTTCTGACAATTTATTCCTCCTGAGCAGCGATGGTGACTAAAGGCAGCAGAGTCACAGCCCCACTGTTGAAGTTCTCCAGCCAAGGAGCTCATCTGAGTGTTAGCCACGACCACACGTGGGAAGTCCAGCTCCCATCAGTGCTCACCCTGCATCCCCAAAACTCTCTCCTTGGTAACAAACCTCACCCCATGGGCTGCATCCACCTGCAGAAGGAGCGACCCAACTCTGGACCACCCAACTGTCACCTCAACCACATGGCCACAGCTCCCCCCAGGTCTTGGCAGCCATCAGGTATTTTTTCTCAGAAATCACATTTTGGGTTTCATTCCAGGCCACTGATCACTGAGGAGAAAGCTCTACAGAACCTAGCTGAGTCCTTGGTGACTCATGGGTCCATCCATGGTCAGGACACCTCAGACCTACAGCAAGTGTCCAGCCTACAGCAACCACCCCTCCTCTGCTGTTGGTGTCCTTCCAGAAGAGCATCCCTGTAGCTCATTGGTTCTCTTTTCACTCAGTTGATGTTCAGGAGTGTCTCTGAAGCCCTCCAGCTGTGAAAGAGCCCAACCCTCACTGCAGCTGACACAGCCAGCCAACATTTTGGGCTACCTGTGGTCTGACACCATCACCAAGAGGGGTAAATCCCAAATTTAGCTCAAATGCAGACAAAAAGGGTTCATTTTTGGCAGTAACCCACCGTGTCCTGGACAGAGGGGTGGGTAAAACATTACAGGGGTTGCTGGGCTCAAAATTCCCTTGGTTACATGGAACAGGCAGTTGGACAACTTGTGATGTCTGCCAGAGGGCAACACCGTGACCTCCAACGTAACCTCCAAACCTCAGAAAGCTGGAGGGAAGAACTAAAAGGAAACTCAAAGTCCTGCCACTGAACCAGAATGATGCAGCAAACCAGGACAGAGTGGCTGGGAAAAGAGATCTGCAGCACAGGGCATGGAGGTCCTGGTGGACACGTGGCCCAAGAGTCAGCTGTATGCCCTCGAGGAGATGAAGGTCAACTGCTGTGTGATGGAAGGGAGGTGTCAGCTGAATCCATCAACCAAAACACAAGCGAGGAGAAGAGCTCCACTGGAGGGTAAAATGAAGGAGCACCAGAAAGGGCAGAAGGTGTCAGGGCCAAAGGACTCATTTCCAACCACGGGGACAACCAGCTAGAGCCTCCAGAAATGCCACTGCCCTGGGACACACCGTGGTGCTCAGGACCAATCCTGAAGTTCCAGTCAACTCCTTTGCTCCTCAGAGTCCAAGAGGGTGCCAAAAAGTTGCTTGCCCAGAGCAGCTGAAAGAGAGGCACCACCTCAAATTTCTGATTCTCACTTTATAGAGGGAAATTATTGAGTTTAACCAAAAAAAATGGCTTTGATTACTTGATTCCTTCAGCAAACTGGAGCCCTGACCAGCTCAAAGCCCCTTCCACACCCTACCTTGGACTACAGAGATCCCTCTTCTCCCCTCCAAACAGCTCTGAGTCTGGGAGGAGGTGTTAGAGCAGGACAAGAGTGCAGCTGGGGACAGGGTTGATGTCCTCAAGAGACCCTGGTGGGATCAGCCCCACGGGAGGGAAACGTTTCCACGTGTGGATTCCCAGAGTGAAACGTTCCCATTGTTCACAGGAACAAAACTGGCACCCCCATCAGCACCAAGCACTGCAATAAAATGTTGTATAAAGCAGATCCCTGACGTCTCCATGAACATTGGAAAGCAAATATTTTCCTTCAGAGAAGAAAACAGCGTTGGCTAATTATTCTTTTCTCCAAGTCAACATTTTCCCATGGAAAATATTGACAAAACCTCGGGATAATGATGAAAATCTTGCCAGGAAATTTTCACCCCTGGGGTTCTGAGGAAGGGGAATTCCTCTTCCAGCACTACCACTCATTTGCTGCGTCCTGGAGAAGCCTCTCTAGGTCAGGATTGGGTCCACCAAACGTGGGGAAGATGCCCCGTGGGCAGGACCCTGGAGCAGGGCAAACATCCAGCACCCCAGGTGAGGAAGGGATGAAGATTCTCTTTGGTCTCAAGGCAGCAGAGGCCACTCATACCAACCATGTCTGGACATAGATGCATGGAAGAGCTCAGAAAGGGGACATGGAGACTTTGTCTTGTGGGGGTCCAGCCTTGTGAATCTCAAAATGCCAAGTTGGAAGGACCTCAAGGATCATCTGGTCCAACCTTTCTTGGGAAAAACACAGTCATTGAATCACTACAGCTGGAAAGGACCTCTAGAGTCATCAAGTCCAACCTTCCTCCCAACATCTCCCTAACCACCAGACCAGAGCTTCAAGTGCTACATCCACTCGTGTTTTGAACCCCTCCAGGGATGGGGGATCCACCAGTTCTCCTGGGAGGTTATTCCAACAGCTGATTGTCCTTGTGGTGGAACATGTTGAGCGTGGCCTGTCCCTCTCCCAGTGACTCAGTTGAAGGAGCTGGGTAAGGAGCTGACATGAAACAACATTTCTGCTCAGGAGTGTGTGACTCATTAAAACACCTAACGATGAGTTCATCAGAACAGGACCTGAGCACATCCCTCCAGTTCCCTTCAGAAGAGCCAAGATCCAGTCATCATTTCTTGGAGGCCACGTCCAAACACAGACACCATCCCTGAGCCAAATACCCACATCCACCCTCAACAGCACCCACGTGCTCCTAGAGTCCCCTCAACACACCCACAGAGCACCCACCATCCACACCAGAGGTGCACACAGAGGTCCATGCCCCACATCTCCACATCTGCCCAGTACAGAGGATCCCAGCACACCTCGGGGCCTCCTCCACGGCCATTCCCAAAAAGCTCAGGTCTCAGAAAATGCCTTTTTAACCCAATTTTCACTCCCAATTTGAAGACAAATTCTTGGATGCTGGGGACTGCTCTTTCTGCAGGACCTTCCTCCCAGAGCTGTGTGTTACACACCAGCCAAGGCCACACAGAGACATTGAAGGGTTTGGGTTGGAAAAGACCTTTAAGAACATTGAGTGCAATGGTTCCCCCAGCACTGCCAGGTCCCCACTGCCCCGTGTCCCTCACCCCACATCTCCACGGCTTGGAAACCCCTCCAGGGGTGGGGACTCCACCACTGCCCTGGGCAGCCTGGCACAGCCCTGGGCAACCCTCCAGGGCAAGAAATTGTTCCTCAGGGACAACCTCAACTTCCTCTGGGGCAACTTGAGGCCGTTTCCTCTTGTCCTGTCCCTTGTTCCTTGGGAGCAGAGCCCGACCCCCCCCTGGCTCCAGGCTCCTGTCAGGAGCTGTGCAGAGCCAGAAGGGCTCGCCTGGACCTCCAGAAGGTCTCCCCTGAGCCTCCTTTGCTCCAGGCTCAGCACCCCCAGCTCCCTCAGCTGCTCCTCCCCACACTTGGGCTCTAGACCCTTCCCCAGCAGCTCCGTTGCCCTTCTCTGGCCACGCTCCAGCCCCTCAAGGTCCTTCTGGGAGTGAGGGGCCCAAAACTGACCCCAGAATTTGAGGTGTGGCCTCATCCATGCTGAGTCCAGGGGGACAATTCCTGCCCTGCTCCTGCTGGCCACACCAGTGCTGATAGAAGCCAGGATGCTGGTGGCCTCCTTGGCCACCTGGACACACCACAGCAAGTAGGTGCAGATGCAACAGGGGCTGGCATCCAGAAGACCATCTACAGGGCATCCAGGGGACCTTCTAGAGGAGAATGGAAGAGGAAGGTGAGGCCAAAGCTGAGCGTTCTTCACGGGCAGCCTGTGCTGCTTGATGGGTTTTCATTTGCATTTTTCCTCCTGGTTTTTATGGCCATCAGAAGCACAAATCCAGGGATAAGTCTACAAGACAACTGCCTAAAAACAAGAGCAGGAAGGTTGATGCTCTGTGCAAACAACACCCAGCAACGCTGACTAATGCCTATAAGATGGCAAGCAACTGTATGATTTTTAATTAGCAATTAAATGACTTAATGCCTTGCATTTAAATTGTAATAGAAGCACCAACAATGCTCAGCAAATCAGGTCTTTAGCATTTAATTACCAGGCTCTCCTATGAATTATTTAGCAAGTGGGCAAATAGGCTACTCCAAAGAAATCCATTGCTGCAATTAAGTGATTTTTAATTATTTCTTTGGCTGGCTTGCTGTCCTGCCTGCCACCACCCACCCACATAGGTGTTTCTGTGGGTGATGGAGCAGAGTTGTCCAGAAGAACACTCCAGGGTGGGTGTAAATGTGGAAGAACTGGGTTGCCCACCACGACCTGCCCAGGTCCCTTCCCATCCTGCCCAGTGGGCACCAACAAAACTCATGAGTTATCTACAGGAGGATTTCAAGCAAGGAACATCCTGGACTGATAAAATCATGAAGATCTCCAAAATCCTCCTGCCTCCAGCCCTGAGGTAAGTCCAAGGGTGCTCAGAACAACCTTTAGTTTTGTTGAAATGAAGCTGAAGAGGATTCTCCCAGATCTCCAATCTGCATCTCACTCCTATCCAACCTAAATCTCATTAGCTCCAAATTAAGCTGATCCCTTCTCATCTCCTCCCAGCAGGCAGGGAGAACAATTGATCACTTTATAACAGCTTCGTGTGTTGGAAGGTGTTCACTCCCTTTCTTTGCTAATCAAATTCAGCTTCTTCTGCCAGCCCTCCTGGTTTTTCTGAAGGCTCTCAAGTCCTTCTCCTTTCTCCAGGGGGGTGGGAGCAACGTTGGCAACACCCAGGACTCTGCAGAGAGATGCTCCTCAGGCAAGGAATCAGGAAAAATTCTGCCAAGGCTTCCTGCTCCCACCCTTTGAGATGGCTTCCAGGCTTCTCAGGTCTGGTGGCATGTAGGACAACCCAAGAAGATGATAATTGCAAGAGAAGGATCCCATCCCATCCTATCCATCCCATCCCATCCCATTCCATCCCATCCATCCCATCCCATTCCATCCCATCCCATCCAGCACCAAGGCTGCTTGGTGGAGGGACAGCTGACTCTGCTTTGCAGGGAGGACAACTCCTCCTGAGGTCAGTTGGAGGGGGAGTGTTGGAGCCTGGCAGGGTCTACTCTTGGCCTGAAATCTCATCGTTCCTTGACCAGCCTCCTGCTCAGATGGAGCATCACCCACTGCTTGCCAGGCAGCGTGTCCAGCTGCAGCTCCAGCTTCAGAGGGAGATGGAGAACGTGGACAGAGGTGGCCTTCAATGAAGGCATTGTCCCCCTTAGATGCTGCCCCATCAGCACGTTTCCAAATCAGCAACCATCTCCCCAAGGGCTTGGAGCCCCCAATGCAAGGAGGGCATGGACCTGTTAGAGCAGGGCTAGAGGAGGCCACAAAGATGATCTGAGGGCTGGAACCTCTCTGCTGTGAGGCCAGGCTGAGAGAGTTGGGGTTGTTCAGCCTGGAGAAGAGAAGGCTCCAGGGACACCCTATAGCAGCCTGTCAGGATCTGAAGGGCCTTCAAAAAAGCTGGGGAGGGGCTTTTACAAAGGCTTGTAGTGAATGGACATGGGGTGATGGATCCAAACTGGAAGAGGGGAGATTTAGGTTAGGAATTAGGAAGAAGTTCTTCACTCTGAGGGTGGTGAGACACTGGCACGGGTTGCCCAGGGAAGTTGTGGATGGTGTTTTACAGGTTGCCCAGGGAAGTTGTGGATGCTCCATCACTGGAGGGGTTCAAGACCAGGTTGGATGGGCTTGGATCAAGCCAGTTTGGTGGGAGGTGTCCCTACCCATGGCAGGGAGGTTGGCCTAGATGATCTTTAAGGTCCCTTCCAACCCAAACCAGTCTGTGATTCTATAACTTGAATCATTCAAGCCATTTTGGCAAGACAGGTCAAGCTCTGCCCAAAGGGCACAGCCAGGAGGTAGAGAGAGGCAGCTCCTGAACATGACCCATGTCCCACCAACCTGGAAAGGGTTCAACACAGGACTCCTGGCATTAAAGACACACAGCTCCTGCTCTGCAAATGAGCAGTCCAGCCTTGCTTCTGACCCACAGACCTGGTCAGACCTCTCCACTGGAGGGGACTATTCCAACGGGGAGAGGAATGGCTTCAACCCAGCTCCAAGTGGCTCCTGCCAAACCCAGAAGAGAAGAACAGCAGCCAGGAAAGGGCAGGTCTGGAGAAGTCACAGCAGACACACTGCACAGCCAGAGCCCTACAAAGAGGTGAGTTGATGAACCAGCACAGTCAGACCTTCCTCCACCATGGCACTGACAAGTGCTCCCCAACCCCCCAGCCCTAAATCCAAAGGGGGAAGGAAGTTCTCCAATGCCAACGTGGGCTGGTTGCTCACATCAAGGACCACAGCAGGACAGAAGTTGGGCAGCTCTGGAATCCATCCCCTCCACCCCTACAGTTCAGAGGCACATGGACTGCAGGAGAGGGAAGGACAAAAGTCAAGGAAAAACCTTGCTGGAATTGGTGCACATCTCCACAGAGCCTGCCAAGGGTGGGTGTGGGGGCTGCCCAGCCAAGCTGCAGCCCCCTGGGGGAGGTTTCCCCTTGGAGAAGACCCCTCCACGTTGTTGCAGGTAGGGGGATGACTCTGCAGGACCGAGCAGAAGACCTGGGGAGAGGAGGCAACCGAGAGCAGCCCCTCCAGCACGGAGCTCCTCCTCCCCAGCAGCAGCAGTGTCCAAACACCTCCTGACAGCCGAGATGAGCTGATAAAAATGCAGATCGATTCCAGGGCCAGGTCTCTCCAGCTCCTGCAGATCGATGCTGTTCCCGTGACTGGAGCAGATTGCTGCTCACTCAGAGGGATGTTATCTACCATCAGCAGCCAGAGATGGAGCTGCAGGAGGCCAGGGTGGCCCGTTTCTGCTTCCCTTCGGGGGAGGTGTGAATCAAATCTCACTCCTGCCACGCTTCCCAGCATCTGCCACGCTTCCCCAGCCCAACCTCCACTTCAACCAGCAGCCAACCAGTCATGCAGGCAAAGGAACTGGGAGCTACTGGCTGGGTCAAGGTGGTTGAGCCCCCCAAGTGCAGAACCAGACCCAGAGCCTGCTCCAGGGGCTTGCTGGGGGTGGACACGACTGGTGGAACTGGTTTCTCATGCCATAGAAGCTGTGCAGAACTGGGGGGCATATTCCTGAGGGGTCCAGCCTGTACCTCAGCCTGGGAAGCAAGGGCCCGAGGTGCAGTGGGAGGGAAGGAACAGCCCCAAAATTAAAGCCTCAGGGCAACAGAGAGACCCCAAATCCTTCCAGCCCCCTGCTGAAGCACTTCCCCCACCCCACATGCCCAGTGCCAGCCTCATTCCGTGGGCACAGAGCCCTGGGGGTCTTTAAGGCCAGGCTGGAGGAGGCTCTGGGCACCCTGATCTAGTGGGAGGTGTCCCTGCTCATGGCAGAGGGGTTGGAACTGGGGGATCCTTGTGGTCCCTTCCAACCCTGACAGACTGTGATCTGTTTTGGCAGAGGACTTTAGAGCCCTAATGGCTCAATGGTTGGACTTGATGATCTTGGAGATCCCTTCCAACCTAAAGGATTCTATGATTCTAAGAGAGGCAGGACTCTGCCTGCCACGACAGACCAGCAGCCCTGCTGAAGGAGGACCACGCTCAGCAGAGCCCCATGTCCCATCTTGGGGCTAACTGGCTTACCCCTGTGCCAGGCTCCAGCCCAGTGCCAGCCCTCGAAGCTCACAGGGCTGCTCCTGCCCCTACTTCTAACTGCACCAGCCCCCCTTGTGCCAGGACACTCTGTGCCACCTCGGTGCCAAGCGCCTGGCGTGGCTTTGTGCTGTGCCAGCCAAGAACCACGTCCCTGGAAGCTGGTGGGCACAGCAGGAAGGTTCCCAGCCCAAGTCCTCTGCCCAGACTGCTCCGACTGGGAAAGAGAATCACGCCCCCAACACCCTGGCACCTCCAGGGAAGGACAAGAGTCTCCTTGGCTGATGGGGACAAGGTTCTCTCCCTTGAGCTCTGCTCTCCAGGGAGTGCTGCTGATCCACCACACGACCCCGGAGAACCCACCACCATCTGTGCCAACTCCACCTCTCCCAGCCTGTGCTCCCAGCCCTCAGATCATTTTTGTGCTCTCCTCTGGACCTGCTTGAGCAGGTCCAGGTCTTTCCTGTGCTGTATCATCCTTGCTCTGACCTTCTGTAGAGCCACAGCAAGGTGGGACCTTGCTTCTCCCTTGTCACCTCACTGATGGTGCCCAGATTCATCCAAAGCACCCCTCTGTCAGTGGGCAAAGCTTGGCCAGCTCAGGGGGAAGGAGCTCTGAGGCAAGTGGCCCATCTCTGGACTCCAGTGGGGTGAAAACCTGGACTCTGCTCCAGGAAGGGGAGGGAGAGATGGAGAACTTTATAAAAGGCAAGCCCTTGAGATGGCCAAGGAGAAGTTGGCCTGCACTGCTCACCCCCCCAAGCCTTAATCCCTGACACAATCAAAGACACATTCCCAAATCTGCAATGCAGACCATCTGCACCAACCAAGGGTCCTGGGCACCCAGCTCTGCATGAAGTGGCACCTCCTGAGCTGAGGAGCATCATCCCACCCACTGCAGCTCCCTGGGGCTGGCCCCCAGGTCCAGCTGCCCCCCCATGCTCATGGGTTGGGCTCTGTGGAGAGCTCCAAGCATTGAGGAGGGATGGGAGCAGGTTGGCCAAGCCCCAGGAGGTCTCTTGGGGCAAGCAGGGCTGGAGCTGGTGACACACAACCAGCAGGAGCAAAGGCACAGGCAACAAAGGGAGAAGGTGTGAGCAACACCAGGAGAGGTGGTGTGGTGGGAACGAGCCAGGGGGAATCAACAGGTCAATGAGGCCCCAACAAAAGGAGACTGAGTGCTGGGGCTGGTGGGGGTTGCAGGAGATGGTTTTCCTCCAAGACCTCCCACCCCACCAGCAGAACCTTCAGCCCACATCCCCCCTGACCTGGGCCACCCAGGAGCTCAACGCCACACAGGGTGTGACCTCACACGTGGGTGTTGCACCAACACACGGGGACCTTCACGGGGACCTTCATCTCCTCGGTTCTTCCTGCTGCTCTTGGCCTTTCCCTTGCTGGTTTATTATCCCCTTGGATTTATTTCTTTCTCTGAGGCGTTGAAGAATTGATATGCTCAGAGCATCAGCACTTGGAGATGCTTTCAGAGCCACCTCGCCAGATGATTGCAGGGACTGCAGAAGCAGGTCTGGGGTAGGACAGCTGGTGACAGGGGACCCAGAAGCTTGGAGGTGAAACAGAGGCACTTTGTCAGAGTTAACAAACCAAAGCTGCTGCCTCTGCAGGTCTTGGGAGGGAATAAAATTTCCAAAAACAAAGGAAAACAAAAAAATCAAGGAAGCAGCTCCCCCAGGACCTCCAGGAGGAGGACTAAGGCTGCTCAGGATCTGTTCCAGCATTAAGCCCCATCTCTTCGTGGATCCCCAGAGAGATGTTCTCACTCCTGTGGCTTCACTCCCTGCACTCAGCCCCAGCCCTCCTGCCTGCCCGGGGAAGCTCCAACATCTGCTGGAGAGAGAGGACACCCCTGGCTGAGAAATGGGGTTTCTCAGGGGGCATGAGAAAGCACAGCAAGAAAGGAGATGTTTGGAGGAGAACCTGGCCATGCACAGTCATGCCAAGGGCTAATTCCTCATGGTGTGGCCCCACAGAGAGCCCCGAGCCCACTGCCAAGCCCAGAGCAGTCTGGGAAGGTCCTACATGAAGCCTGGGATGTAGAGGAACCTTTGCTCTCAGAGGTACAGAGGTCACTGGATGGGATGGCCAACCCAATGGAGAGAGAGGAGAACTTCTCTCCCTGTCCTTTACCCCGCCCTTCCTCAGAGACAGCTCACACAGAGCCCAGCCCCCTGGTCCTAGGGGTGCAGGTGGTGGCCCCCTACCACAAACCAGGCCACCAGTGTCCCCAGGCAGAGCTCCTGTGAGCAGAGTTAAGGTGGCACCCAGCCTGGCATGGGCAGCCCAGGGGTGACAGCACTGACCCTCCCCATGTCCAGATCCCTCTGTCTGAGCTCAGTGCCACAAACCAGGAGGGCTCCAAGCTCATGGAGCCACACGTCACACAGCTCTTGGTGACAGGGAGGGCTTGAGGGCCATGTGATGCCACCAGAGCTTGTCCATTCCCCTCCAAGAGCTGAGCACAGTTCACCAGCCCCTCCCTGGGGGCCCTGGTCCAGCTGGCCAAGAGGCTACTGCTGCCAAGTGTCAGCCACCCCACATGGGATGCTCCTGGAGATGAGGCCCACAGTGAGATCCAGGTGCTATGATAACTCTGTCTCTGTGACCTGGCCCTATCCCAAACTGAGCCACTCTTCCAGGAATTTGGCCCTGGAAGGGGCTGTTGGCCACCAGCCACCACAGACTGTAGTCCCTCCTGGGAACTCCACACCAACCTAAAAACAGCTTGCTCCTCCCCAAGACTTGGAGGCTGCTCCAGGAGCTGCTGATGAGATCAGCACAGCCCACGCCCAGGAGGAGCATCATGGGAGCTCTGGCACCAACAGCATCTCCAGCCTGGAGGCCAGATGGGCAGCCCCAGGTCCTGTTGCTCATGTTCTTCTGCCTTGTGAAACCAGCCCTGAGGTGTGCAGACACCCACAGCAGACACCAGCCCCTGAGACCGTGTGGACAACACCTCCTGGTCTCCCACAGGAGGGACAGATTCCCACCACCGCCCACTCCTGGTCCCCCACGGCTGCCCTGGACCTCTAAAGCCATCAAGACACATCTCCAACCCTAATCCATGCTGTGGAGAGAAGAAAAAACCTGCTAGGAGCACATTCCCATGGCCAACATCACCCCTTGAGCCCTCAACCCCAGAGCAGAGAAGAGGGGAGCTGAGACCTGGACCCCACCCCACCTCCTGGACACCCAAAGAGTGGGGGTCCTGCCAGTGTGGTGCCCATGGCCCTGGTCAGGAGTGGGGCTCAGCAGCCCCAGGTCAAGGCCACATTGCTTCAGGGAAGTCAGGAGAGCATCTCCCACCCCAAAGCTGGGGCCCCACCAGCCCTTGATCACCTTCTGTCCCAAAGTGTCCCTGTGCCTGTCCATGAGGAAGGCTGCTCCAGACCAAGAGGAGTCTGAAGATGACCATCAACTCACAGAAGATGTATTGGGAGATGAACCCCTTCCCAACAGCAGCTGGGAGCTCTGTCCCATGGCCCCCTGAGCCTCTGGGCTGAAGGGACTCCCAGAACAAGGTCAGAATCCTGATGGCACCACATCCAGAGCTGTGTCTTGCCTTGTCACAGGAGTGTTGTCCTGCAGGCCTGGACATGGCCAAGTTCCTCAGGAAGCCCAAAGGTTTGCAAGGACAGGCTGAGAGCCCTGGGGCTGTTCAGCTGGAGAAGCCTCAGAGGGGATCTGATCAGTGCTGAGCAAGAGCTAAAGGGCCCCCGGGGGGCAAGAGGCTGGGGCCAGACTCTGTCAGTGGTGCCCAGAGACAGGACAAGGGGCAACGGGCACCAACTGGAACCCAGGAGGTGCCACCTGAGCAGGAGGAGAAACTTCTTTGGGGTGAGGGTGCAGAGCCTGGAGCAGCTGCCCAGAGAGGCTGTGGAGTCTCCTGCTCTGGAGAGATCCCAAACCCTCCTGGCTGTGACCCTGGGCACCCTGCTGGGGGTGAGCTGCTGGAGCAGGGGGTTGGAGGAGATGATCTCCAGAGGTCCCTTCCAACCCCACCCTGCTGGGATTCTGGGATCTGTGAGACTCCTCAGACCCAGCCCAGATGCAGTTCACCCTCAGATCCCACCCAGAGGTGCAGAAAAGCAGGAGGAGCTGCAGCAAGCTCATTGCACCTCCTGTGCCAAGATGAATCTGGACAATGGCAGCTGCCAGGCAGCCCACCAGCCCCCCACCCCCCTTTCTCCAGCTCCCCCACGAGCTCCAGGAGCTGTGGACACCCCTGGGAGGTGGGAGGAGACCAGAACTTGCTGATGCTCCTCAGGCAGCCAACGCTGCTCAGAGGCACTCAGTGCTACAGAGCCCAAACCAGGCTGGAAGAAGAGGTCACTAAATCATTCCCTGCTTATTTTGGAGCTCCCAGGAGTTGTTTGTTCCCATCCATGGACTGGTGATAGGTCTCTCATGGGCACAATGATCTCTGCTCAAACTCCTTCTGCTCTTAAACACATTGAATTAACTGGGTGATTCTGGCAGCACCGTGTGCTTCCAAATAGAGTGGTTGAGGAAACCCAAAATCTTCCCCCAGAGGAGGTTCTGCCTTGGTGGTTCCATCACACCACCCCAACAGGACACCAGCACAGGGGGGGGGAGTCCTTCACGTTGAGGCCTCCAGCACTAACCCCAGGGGAAAGGAGCATCCCTGCAGGGGTAGGTGAGGAGCACAAGGTGCTGCTGGAGCCCAGGAGGAGAGGCCAGAGCCTCACGGGGCCAAATTCATGGGGCACTGCCACTGGGCTGAGCTCTCTGCTTCAAGGGGCAAGCAGCTCAGCAGGGATGGCCACCACAGAGCAGCTCCAGGAGCCACAGCCCAGCCTGGAAGGGGCCAACTGACAGATCTCCAGGCAGAGGAGATCCTGAGCCATAGAACCATGGAATGGCTGGGCCGGAAGGGACCTCCCAGGGTCACCTAGTCCAACCCCCCCACCACAAGCAGGGACATCTCCAACTAGATCAAGCTGCTCAGAGCCTCACCCAGCCTGGCCCCAGGAGGCTCCAGAGCCACAAGTAGAACCCTGCTGAGGGCAGAGCCAGCCCTGAGGACTTCAGGGGTGCTGATCCCTCAGGCCTGGCCACTTCAGAGCCCTGTCTCAGGTCATGCTTTGGGTCAGCACAGCCCCAAGCTCCTCCACAAGTCCTCCTCCAGGTCCTGGCAGCAGCAGCCAGCCCCTGCCACCCCCCACCCCTCTGGCAGCCCTCTGCTCTTCTCTTCACCCCTCCAATCCTCCTGTTCAACGCTGTTCCAGGCTGGGCAGGAGCAGCCTGATGCCCACTCAGCTCCCCTTGGGAATATCAGATCCGGATCCATCCATTTTCCTTTGGAGAGAACGTTTGCAGTGAAACCAGAGCAGCTCTCAGGCTCCCACCAGCGTTTTCTCCCTAGGAGCAGCTGGTCAGAAAACATCAGCTCAGGCTCTCCTGGCACTTGCCAACCCAAGACAGGTCCAGGGGAAGGAAGAGGAGCAGGTTTGGCTGGTGAGGAAGGCAGCAGGACGTGCTGGCACCACCCACCCTGTGCCACCTGCAACAAGTGGGGGGAGCAGCCAGGATCTCCCAGCCTGGGCAGCAGGTTGGCAGGCAGGGAGGGGGGCTGGGGCACCCCCAGGTTGGGCATCTTGACCCACAGTGATGGGGTGATGCCAGGTCTGTCCCTTCTGGATGTAGAGGCGTGGGGAGAAGTCCTGGGCACGTCCCACAGAGGCTCTGGGAAGCCTCATGGCCTCACCCAAAGGGTGGCACCTTCCTCAGGATCCTGGGATCTGCACATTTCCAGCCTGGCTGCACTGCTAAAGGCAACACCAGAGCTGCAACAAGGCAGAAGCTGTTTCCACCCAGCCCACCAGCCAGGACAACCTTGCCCACCTCCAATCCCATGCACCACCCCAGCTGAGGCACCACCAGAACCACCCCCAGAGCAAAACCAGAGGATTCTGGATAGAATAAT
>NW_008625597.1:0-936 GCF_000691845.1 Merops nubicus | reverse complement strand
CCTGCTGAGGCACCACCAGAACCCCCCCCAGAGCAAAACCAGAGGATTCTGGCCACTCCACCACCTCCTGGCCACAACCCCAGGGACCAGCACATTCCTCATGATCTTAACAGCCAAGAGCATCACCAGAATTAATTGGTTATCTTGCAGGGACCTCGGGATTGCTTTTGCTCAAGGACCTGGGTGCACCTTGGTGGGTCATGCAGAAGGGTGTGGAGGTCCAACGTGTACCTCAGGGGGGTTTTATGGTAGGTAAAAATAGGCAATGAATTGAATTATATGACATTAATTGCTAATTAACCCTCTCTTAATAGATATTATATTAGCAGTATGTATTAAAACTCACCCAGGTTAATGAAAAAAAAGAACTCTGATGGGTAGGTGTGACCCCAAACTGGGCGTTACTGGGCCAACAAGTTCCCACCAGCTCCAGCAGCTCTGTTCAGCTCAAGATCTGTGCCCAGAGCTGACGGGCACCAAACTGGGCAGAGCACTCAGAGGCCTCCAGCACCCTGGGGGAGCCTCAGAGCCCAGCCTGGGGGTGACGAGGCTCTTGTGGTGCCCACAAAAGGAGACCTGGCGAGTCCACAGAACCAGCCCTGCTCCCCCAAACCTCCCCCAAAGAGCTCTGCCCTGCCCCAGGGCTCCACTTGCTTGATTTGGGGGCAGCTCGACGGGGAAACAACAACACCTGGAAGGATGCAGAACCCCCCCCGGGAACCCCTAGGAGCTGGGGAGCCCGGGTGGAACCCACCCCCCACCTCTGCCAGCGCCTCTCATCCTCCTGGTTCACACCAGGCTCTGCTCCAAAACCCAGCCCCAGCAGCCCAGTCTCCCCAGGGCTGGGCTCCCAGCTCCAACTCTTCCCAGCTCCCAGCTTCCCGCAGCTCCAACTCTTCCCAAGGTTTCAATCCCCCCCCTCCCGTCTCCACCCCT
>NW_008625596.1:16172-88133 GCF_000691845.1 Merops nubicus | reverse complement strand
CGGTCGACACGTCCCCAGGGCTCGGCGCATACAGCGGGTTGTGCGGAGCGGGGTTCGGTTTCCCCACGGTAAAGATGCTTGTCCATGTTTTGGCAAGATGGATCATTCGGGTGAAGTCCGTGTGCCCCAGACGGCTGTCCGAAGGGGACTACGTCTCCCCCTCTGTGACTGTAAAGCCTTGGTGGAAAGAGGACTCTAATTTCACATATCCCACAGCCAAGGGTGGAAACTCTGACCCTCTGTGCCAGTGGAGGTTCCCACCTTAGGCCTTTGTCATCTGTGTCCCCTTACACTGCAACCTTTAAGCTTTGTGGCAGTATGGTTCTGTGTGATTCTTTTTTACCAGGTCATCCTTGAGCTTTGCTGCAGCTAGTGGCTTCCTTTCCTCTATCATCTTTGTCTATAGAATGTCAGAGCCTCTGCCATGAACCTGTGTCTTAGTCTGCCAGCCATAGAAAACATATTTTGAAAGCTTTAGTAATGTTTCTGTTTAAGCCTGTAGCTTCTTTGCTGGATCATGGAAATCAAAATGTGGGTTTTATTTCTTGGTAGGATTTGAAGACACGGCTCTGAATATTTGGAAAATGTAAAATGCAGCAATTCTGGGCTGAATGTGTCTGTCCCAGCATTTCCAGTGTGGGCATTGAGAAAATTGAGTGTGCAGTTCTGTCTTGATTTTAAAGTCACATTTGACACCAGGGCTAGTTAGCCATGGTATAGGTGACTTACTGAAGGTGTGTTCTCTGATTGTGTGCTGGCTTTGCTGCCAGGTAAATACACAAACAAACTTTCACCACTGATTTCAGAGTACATCTTGCTGCCTGCACAAAATCCATCAGCAGGCTTTTGTAAAGACACTGCTAAAATCCACACTGTGGAACTGCCAGCAGTATCATGCCTTTAGGTCTTCCTAAGTATTTCAGCAACTACTTCAATCATTTCTGAATGTGAAATGAGAGGGACACCCTTTTGTTCCCATTTGCTGCAGTGATTAAATGAGTGATCTAATAGTTGTCATTAAATAGAGTCTAATAATAGATTTAAAAATAAGTGTGTGATCTGAAGCTGACTGTGAACTCCTTTTCTGTTCTGCTGAAAGGAGAAAGAGGCTGAGGGCTGAAAGCAAAATGGTGTAAGCTTTTCACAAGGAGGTGATTTTGCCCTTCTTAATTACCACATATTACCTTAGTGAGCCCTTTTCAGTCTTTCCTCACTTATAATTTAAATCCAAAATGCCCTTTCAGGAAAACAATGAAGTGTTGCTAGTTGTATCATCTCAGACATCACACTGCTCTGTACAAAATAGAAGTAGTGCTGTGTTTTCTGGTTCCAGCAGTGGTGGAAGCAGCTTTAATTTCTGTTTCCTTAAGGACATCCACTCTGTGGGAGAAGACGCCCAAATCTTGAGGCAACAAGCAGATCTTGAAATAAAATGTGAAGAGAGGGAGTGCAGGAGACATTTTGACATGAGGCTAAGAGAGTGTGGTGTTTTTCCAAAAGCAGTCTCGAAATTTTCCTCCCCTTGAATATGAAATAATAGGAAAATCTTGGATTTGGGGAGGAGTGCTTGCTTGTGACTGTTTTTATAGCTCTGATTTCTGCTGGCATGGAAAAGCAGCAGCATTTCCCACAGACTCTTTTGTCTTTGAACCTCCAGGTGAAATGTACATTCAGACAATCAAAATATCCCTTCATTTAATGAGAATAATAAAAAACCCCTACTGGATTTCCTTCTCTGTTGCCATGATTACATTACTCTGTGATGTTTGGTGGGGGGCAAGGGCAGCTCTGCTGGATCAGACCAAAAAGGGATTGGGTGTTAGAGCAGAAAGCAGATAAATTCTTAGGCTGTGTCAAGACATTATTACAAGATGGTTAGACTCATTTGGAATGAGTGAGGTGTCTCCATATATGCTTTTTACCTCAAAATCACAGTTCACAGCAATTCCAAGAGCCTTCTGTCTCTATTCTCTGTACTCATTTGTCCTTCCTGTGTTGTAGATGATATAATTGCACTGTCTCAATGTCTGTTTACTTAGTGATAACTCAGTCTTATGATTAAGATCCCTTTTGAAGAGTACAGTTGATTTCCTCTGGGTAAAAAGAGGTAACAAATAGTAAATCTTACTATAGTTACACAATGCTCTTCCTCTAAAGACTCTTTTTTCCCCTAATCAACTGTGTCCTGAGGGTCAGTGTCTTTTCCTGAGAAACTGTTGAAGAGGAAGCAGAAAAAGCAACTGTTCAGCAGTCTGAAACCGTTGAACACCTACTCTGGGAAAGCCAAATCTAATTATTTCCTGCTGGACACATTGCTGAACTGAGACAGAAAACAGAGGATGTGGTTACACAGACGTTTCTTTTAGTGGTGGGGCTGTCTTAAACAGCTCATATTCCCATCTGCCTTTTTTTATTTCTTCTTTTTTTTGCCTCCCCACCACGTGCTGTCACCTCAGTAGTGATGGTTTGTCTGTGGGGCTGCTGTCAGAGACCTGAGGTTTGATCTGTGCATCTTCTATTCCTCTCCCCTCCAGCCCCCAAAATAAAAGATGGGGAAGGGCCAAAGGAATGCATAGCTAGAGTGGAGGGGGGGGAGTGTAGAAGTGGATTACTAAGAGCTACAGCTGAAGGGAACAGTTTTGGAATCATAAAGTTGTTCCTATGATTCTTCTTTCACGTGTGTGCCTCAGATGAACTTGGATGAGTTTGTGTGAATTTAGAAGAAGCAATGCCAATAACAGTATCTCACTTTCTTTGGTCCTTTTCTCTCTCTGAGATACTTACTTTCCACCCAGACAAATTTCAGAGCAACGTACTGAAATTGCTGAAGTTAGCCTGGTTTCTATTTCAGAGGCTGAAGTCATGAATTTGCTTTGTGCAGCTTTCCTCCCCCTTTTTCTGGTGTGTGTGCAGCATCGTCGTTCTTGTGTGAAGAAATGTTTTGGATTTGGGCACACAGCCATACTGGTAACGTCTCTGTAAGGAGGTGAAATTCAACACGGAGTCACAAGTCTTTTTAAATCTTGAAAGCTACAGGCTGAGCTTTTAATTGGGGATTTTCTTTTGCACCTTAACCTCACGCCATCCATCTGCTTTTGCTCTCTCACCACAAACTAGCATGCCGACTACTTCTACTTATCCTTCTTAATTAACTTCTGCTCCCTATTTCAGCTTGTTTTGGCCCTGCTGATCCAGAAAAGCAAGGTTTTTGTGGAGCACAGCAGAAGAAGTGTGGTTGCTGCTGCTGCTGCATGCACCAGCATGTTATTTGTTAACAGTGGATCGTTGGGGGCTGCCTCTGTGGCACTAAAGGAAAATTTTCCCCTGGACATGGTCAGGAGCTGCTGCTGCTCATGTCTCTGCTTGCCACGGGTGCATATTGAAGTGTGTACATACCACAGTGCAGGAGCCTCTGGCCTAAAGCACTGCAAAAAAATTCCCTATTTTGCCATCTTCCAGCAAGGCAAATAAATGCACTGACTACATGTCATCTTCAGAGTACCTTTGTGTTAGGGGAGCTGAAATGATGCATGTATTTTTATGAAAGCAATTTTGTTTTGGGCCAGGAGTCTGCATCCCAGATTGTTTCAACCTCAAGCTAATGCTTCCTGTAATCTGTGGCAATCACGACTGGTTCTAGCCACACTGGGGAGGAGGTGTAGGTCTGCTGTGGTTCCTTCAGTTCTACCCTTTCTGTGGTTTAGGAGAGACACTGAGGCCATATCTTCACTCCATGATTGATCCATATGGTTGACACCCTCTTTAGGCTTACTCAGAGGAGCTCATCCTTCACACAGAGCCATACCCATGTTGTGATGAACTCATTCTTTCTGCCACTGTGCCACATGTGAAGGTCCAGCTCTAAGCAGAAACAAGGCAGGGTTCACTTTCTGCCAATTCCAGGGAAAGTTTTCCTCCTTCAGGAAGAAACCTTTGGAAAAGCAATGAAAGAGGCAGCATGTTAGGAAGATGGAACAGGAGTTCTGCATTGCCATGGTCAGAGCAGGTTTGTGAATCATGTCGGTGAGTTTCTGTGTTGCTCAGATGTGCTCAAGTCACCAGCCAAGGCAATAAGCCACTGGAAGAGCAGCCATTTGGCTTGGATGTGTAAACACTGGCACATAAACATTTCCACTGGATGGAGAAGTTTATCAGCAAGATGAGACTTCTGCATTTCTTAGGGATGACACTGGTTTTTTCTTCAGAAAATCTAGGACAGTGGAGTTTTGGCTGCATCGACTCTATAGTGAGAGGAAAAAGGAGTGTTGGAGGAATGTTTTGATTGTGCCATAAGCAAAGAATAACAAAAGCAGTTCAACTGTGGAGTTTTGCCAGAAAATGTTTCAGTTATCAGATTAATCTTTGCTCGCTCGCTGCAGTATAGGAGGAGCAGTGGAGAGCTTGTCTTTCGTTACACTTTTAAAGCTGTTCTGCTGAATTTTTGTGGAGTCTGACTTGTTATTTTGAAGGCAGGGTGTGTCTGTGTTTTCTGCTGCTCCATCTTCAATTTGGATGTGACGTTTCACAGGGTGATCAAATGAGGATGACAGAAATACATGATACCTGCAGCATCTCTTAGATTAATGGCACACATATTAGAAAAAAGGTTGGTGACTGTCCATGCCCATTGCAAGCCAGTTTGTCTCCTGCTTAGGGCTCAGGTGACTAAGCAGGAAACTGCTGGATGCAGTGCTTGAACCACCTGAGGCTGACCAGGAATTTCCCTGACAAATAGGACTGAAAGTTTTAAAGTTGGCCTTTTACTGGACAGAGTGTCTGGAATAAAACTTTAGTTCTCAGGAGGGAAAGAAAGAGAAATACATGCTGCTTTGGAAGATGATTTATGTGTGTGTGAGAACAAGGATCTCTGGACACCTGAGAAGGAAGTTCTGGAAGCTCAGGAGAGGTAAATAAACTGAAGCAAGGAAGTTATTGAATTCATTTGTCCTGTTTTCTGAGTGTGTGTTTCTGCAGAGATGCCAAAAATCACTGAGTGTATGTGTGAATTTCTATAAATCTTCACACATACCTTAAGAGGTGAGACTTCAAGGTGCCAGGTGTGCTGTGCCAGGTGAGATGTCTGTCCAGCCCTGTGTCTTGTGTTGGCCAGTTGCTGGTGATGAGTGCCTTGGAAGGGATGTAGAACTCGGGGTGTACAGAGGAGCTCTTCCCCCTCCTGCCTCACTCTGCCAGCTGGTGAGCATAGTGTATTCTTCAGACCTGGAATATTCAGCAGTTTTAAGTCTTCCAGAGAAAAGCATGCTGAAGAAAACACATTGAGTGTCTCTCAAATGAGATTGAGGAGAACATGGATCTTAAGTGCTGGAAATTGGACAATCATCATGCTGCTGCATTTAACCTGTCAGTGCTGCTGCAGTCTTTCATTGCAAGAGAATATCCAGTGAACAAAGATTACTGGAAATTAGAGTTTAGCCAGCAGAAATCTTCAAATGAAGTGTATCTCTAACTTCTCCATACTTTTATGTGTGAAAAGTAATTTCAGGGGTACCCGTGTCTCAAAAAAACCCAACCCAGCAAACACACACACAAAAAGATCCCACTCAAAACCAAACCATGCCAAAAACTTGCACTGGAGTAAAGACTTAATATAAGGAAAATTTCACTCAGTTACAATATGTGATTTAAAAGAACACCCCCACCCTCTCAAGCAAACATTCCACAGCCAAATTTTGATGTTGCGTGCTTAATGCTCTAGGAAAATAATTTTATCAGATTATGTAAGGCACTTTGTTCATCAGATTGCAATATCAAACTCTTTAACAGTGGTTAATTGATTACTATCTTTGTGGAAAACTTTCCTTGACTTCTTGAGGCCTTTTTGCCTTGCCTCTTAAGAAATCTAGGATCTGCAGTTCTGTGAAAAGTACATTCTAAGTATATACTTGGCTTTGTAGTGTTGCATCATTATCACATTTTAATTACAGTTGTATCAGTTTGGCTCCTTTATTAAAGCAAAAAAAATAATGACTTGTTATGGGTTCTCACATTAATTAAATGGCTGTAAGTAATTCTAAATATTAACTTGATGACAAACACTTTAAGAGGTGGCAGAATGACTTCTTGATTCTGTGGTGGAGCCATGATTAATGTGTGCCAACACATTTTATTCAAAGAAAAATGGAAACATCCCCTGAAATGGGTTGTAAAGGAAGCTTCTAAAGTAGCAGTGTCCTAGTTGTATCAGTATTATAAATCTCTTTTCATGCCAATTGTTAATTGGAGGAGAGCTGACCAAATAGATGTGTCATTCATTATCTGTAGCTGCTTCTAAAGAGTTTCCTTCTTTTTATTTGTTGGGGAACAAGGAACTCTTTCCAATTTAGCAACACGTTGATTATCCAAGCGTGTGGCTGTGGTCACTCTTTGGCCTTATTCCTTCTGATTTTTAAGTAGCAGACAGCCCTTACCCTCCCCAGCCCCCTCTACCAGCTATGTTAATGCCTGTGTCCTAAGTGCATCTGGGCTGAAGTTTGTATTTGGGGAGGTGCCTGGGTTTCTTTTCTCATGGAGAGAATATCGTGGCACCTCAACTACAGCTCTGTGCTTCTGGTGTGTGTCTAGGAAGCCCTAAAGGTTTCGAAGCCCTAAAGGTTTCAAAGCCCAGAGGAGGAAACTGCATGGAAACTTTGTGTGAACACCTTCATAGGATGATTTTATTTGATTTTTTTAAAGGTGCCTGAAGGAAGCAGGAGTGAAAGTATGGCAGCTACAAATCAACTTCTGACCCTTTTTGTTGCAGTTTGAGGCAACAGTCTTCCAGAGCCTCCAAAGTAATCATTTTCTAGTCAAGTACTGCTCTGCATGCCTGTTGAGCTGTATTGCCACAGAGAAGCTGTGTGTTACTTCAGAACATTCATGAGTTTTTAAGGTATGCAGGATGGTTCCCACCTCCAAAGTGAGATTCCCATTGCAGTTCTGACAAATCTCTGAAATGGACTTTTTTTGCCTTTCCCTGTTTTGGTTCAGATGGATAACATGGTGTAATGAACTAGTCATAACAGTCTCCAGCTTCTACTATTCCATGTTTAAGAATGATTTCAGTACAAGGACAGGAAGATTGAGTGTATCATTTTGTGAATATTCTGGCTTAGTAAATCTCAAACAATGAATTCCTCAGAACTGACAAACCAATGGCCCTAAAGAAAAAGTTGTGCCCTGCAAGCAGCTTGGGTATGTGCATACAAATGTGGCAGTCTTAAGGTATTTCAGCCCAACTTCTGCTGTGTGTGCCAAGTGAATTAAAGATTATCTGAAAAAGGTATCCTAGATAAAGGAGTTTGCTTCTGACTAGTAAAGGAGAAAATGGGCTGTGGGATTTTTTTTAAGCTCTCTGAGTGTTTGTGTCCTGTTTTCCCTTTCAGTGACTAGGGAGAGAGCTGCTGGCATGGAAGTGAGCTGGGTCTGTCTGTGGGAGCTCTGAGTGAGGTATGTATTGTCTTCTCATTGCTGTTTTCAGCCTCCACCTTTTGTTCTTAGGTGCTGAATTCAGAATTGCTTGTGGTCACTAAATGGGAGGGGGATAGCAGTGGGTTAGAGATGGAATGGGTTGAGTTTGTGCTGGCTTCAGGTGGGACAGCTGTCCAGCAAAGACTTCACAGTGCAAGGGTATAAAAGGCACATTTCATTTGCCCACTTTCCACTGCTGCCTGGCAATTAGACTTATCACAAGTTAGCTGGTACTGTCTTGCAAACTTTTTTCAGTGTTACTGATCACTAGACCAATTTATTCAAGTATAGAAAGGCAAACAGAAAAAATGTAATGTCTGCAAAACTGTGACTAACTTACCATGATATGTAGCAGTCAAAAGGAGAGGATGATGCATTCAGACATTATCTGGGGTCCCAGGCTGAATCTTATAGTAAAGAATAGAAAATGTTCAGCTCTAGTCTAGAACCAGGACAAAAGTCTTGGGTTAGATGTCCTTCATGGGCTGGCCTGGAAGGAAGAGGGAACAAAGGTTGAATTTGGTATCCTTTGACCTGGCAAAGAACAGCAGCAGTACAAATTCCCCCACCCCTCCACCATGTTCTTTACCCACATTCATTAGACTTATATGCTAGGGAGCACCTCTTGAGTACTTCTTCTTTTCAATAAAAAATACAAGAGTTTAGTTAGACAAGAGAATAATTTTAATATGTGCTTCTCTATGAATCACTGAAGAAAATTCTTACCTATTTTTCAGTAGTGGGGAAATCCAAGGAGAAGGTTCAGCTTTCACAGGCAGAAAAAGGGAAAGGAAGATCTGGTAACTCAGTCTCAGTTGCTGGACTGTGCAGTTAGATGAATGTCATGCTGGGTAGCTGCCTTAGGAGATGCCAGTAAATTCAAAGAAATTGAGATTCCACACTCAGTGTCTGTTGGTGGGGAGGAGAGGCAAAGCCAATTCAGATTGGTTTAATTTCTGTAGACAGTTTCATACTGTCATGACTAAAGAATGTGGCTGAGGTCAGAAAACTTCTTGCAGACTGCTTCAGGCTTTGATTTCACACTGTACCTTACATGAAGCAACTGAAAACTGTCACTTTTCGGTGGGCCCTGCTCCTCTGGTGTTTGGTGTGGGTTTTTTGTTTTTTTTTTTTTATCTTTTTATTGAGTGAATCTGTGGTTGCAGGGTTCAGATTGCTAGCACAGTGGGAAAACAAGGTGCAGCTTTCCATCAGAACAGTAGGCTGAACTGACTTGCTCTCTGGCTGCAGAGCCACTAGATTTGAAGAAGAGAAGGTGACAATTTCAAACTCAGGTGAGGTGGTACAGTATGAACCTGTACTCTCAGTCACAGCCCGTGATCAAACTGAATTAGATAAAATATAAAACTACTTCCTCAGACACACAAAAGAAAGTTCCCAAAAAACCTTGCCATGTACTCCTTAAGATTCTTCAGTTCTGCAGATTTGACTGCTGCTTTGTGCTGATGTGAAGGCTTGTGGTGGGAACTGAACAGACTGAAATCTACCTACTTTAGCTTTGTTTTTCCTTTTTCTTTCCTTTTAAAATTTCAGTTTAGTCTAGATAGCTTCCCTGAGCTCTGCTTCCTTGCCAGTTTACCACTTTGTTAAGCCCTAGTTCATCCAGCTCTTGTCCCAAAGTTCAAATCTTCTGCATTTGAAAGCATATTGTGTCTTGAGATCTCATTTTCACCCTCCACTTGTCCAATGACTTTCTTGCCCCAGTCTGCCCTAAATCCACATTCAACATGAGCTCCTTCATACAGCCACAGCCCCTCAGTTTTCCTACCACGAGTTTCCAAGTCAAAGCTCACATCTGGCTGCAGATCATCAGCGTTCCCTTTTCTAGTTTGCTCCAGCCTCCCTGCTTCCATTGGTTGTTGGCATCTGTTGCCACATGCCTTTGCTGCTGGCTGAATCCTGCTTGCCCCTGCAGGGTGGGGAGGAATACTTTGCCTCCAACAAGAAGGAGATTTTAAAAAATGCAGCAGACAGCATTTGCAAGGAAGTCAGTCGGAAGCTGGTGGAAAAGAGGCAATCTTGTTCTAAACACACTGCAGTTCATCGTGCAGTTCTCTGGCACCAGCACAGGCTTAAACAGCTTGCTCCCTTTCACAGCTCCCTCTGTTTTGCTGGCATAGCTGTTTTTGTGGTCATGGTGAGCCACTCTGGGGACAGAAAGAAGTGTTTTTTTTTTTTTTTCTAGATTATTTTTCATCTGGTCCAGTACACGTCGTCTCCATAAGATTTATGCTAGTTTCACAGCAAGGGAGGTATGAGAGTGGGAATGTGTGGCAGGCTGCTTAGGTTGGCACTGCTGCTGGATGTTGAAGTGTGCTCTTTGACATTACAGTTGAGCTGATCTTTCAGGGAGCTGCTGCTGCAAAGACTGGTCAAACCTCTGCCCAGCTACGTGCCCCGGCTCCTTCCTCTGCAGCCCAGCTAGTGAGTGTGCAGCCACGGGGCTTGGCCAGCTAGCTGGCTGATCCTGGAGAAAATGAGTTCTAATCTTTTGCAGAGTTAATTGGCTGCTAGTTCAGCTGACCTGAGTCACCCTGTGGGTGCACAGTCATTAGATCAGGCAAAAGGGAAGCAGCAGGAACCAATAGATCAGTAGCAGAAGGCTGGATTCCTCTTTTAATTATGCTATATCATGATCCAGGGCTAAAATATACAAGTGTATCCATTGACATGAGGCCTGAACATTGCATCTATTTACTCTCTTTTGTTCTTTGACCTTAGTAGAAGTTATTTCTTCAGCAGCTATCTTTAGTCTCACAAACTGGATGATTAATTCAACAAACTGAGAAGCATGATAAAATTATGTCTATAAACTGCTTCACCAGTTTAAGGCTCAACGTCCTCTGAAATTAGAAAGATGTCTTCCTCATTCATGCTTTGAGTTTAAATAAGAACTTAAGAAATGGGCAGGAATTTTATTCTTTTTTGAGCAAGGATTGTTTATTATAAATGTAATTCTGAAAACTACCTTGGGTATTATCAGTTCTTTTGCCTGCCCAGAGTTCCATGAGCTCGAAAGCCACAAAGCTTCTCCAAATACATATTGAATCACAACAAGTATTTCTTAAAAAAAATACCAAACTGCATTTCTTAGCCTGCTATTTGTGGTTTTGAGAAACGGATATTTGATGATGATTTTTCAAGATCTCTTAAAGACTTTTCTGTCACTGCTGGACTGAGTGAAACAAATGCTAGTGTCTTAGGAAGGAAATACTTAGGGCTTGAGAAATCTGACTCTTGATGAGTGCTTGTTAAAATCATGTGGGAGGCCATTTGTCTACAGCAGGAATGCAGGAATTATGCAGTTGATCACTTTGCACTAGATGTTGGGAGTTCAGGGGGAAAGGGTGCAAAGAATACATCTCTGTACAGCTGGTTCATGCCTTTTGTCTCCTAAAAAACATGCTTGGGCCAGCAAGAAAATGGCAAGAAATGTTATTGGACTCTGCTACTGTTAGATTTGTTGGAGGTTGCAGTGAAGGGACTTCTGGGGATGATTCAAAGATGTTCTCTCTTAATGTAATGTTACTGGTATGGTGTGGATTTGTATACCTACAGATTCAGACTCTGGAGCTCAGATAGAAAGTTGTCTTCATCCATGGTTCACCAGCATCTTTGTTCCCATGTGTTGCAGTCTGCATTTTTAATAAGGGCTTTGTAGGGCAGTGGCTTATGATCATGGTAGGATGGACAGTTTACACCTTCAAATCACTGCTTCTCATCCAGAATGAAGTTGGTAACTTTTTGACTTTTTTTTTTCCCCTCAAATTACTGGTAAAGTGAAGGAAGTTGATGGCTGGTTCATTCTGCAGAAGACAAATACATGTGGAATATCTGTGTTAAAATAAAATTCCATCATCTAAGAAGGTCTCTCTTTAGTGGTCTGCATAGTTTGGTTTCTTAACTTAAGAGGGTTCCTCAAGAGCAAGCTATTACTTTGGCAGAGTGCAGTCTTTGGGATGCTTGCCTTGTTTCTTACTCTGTTTTATATACTTTATGGATAGTGTCATCGTGTTAACTCTCAACTGGAGAAATAATTCTGCCAGCAGTTGTGTGCCTGGGTTAAGCTGATGGACAGGAAACAGAATATTTGTTAATTTATTTTAAATACAACCTCAGAAGTCTATCCTGATGGTGATTTTTCTTTGATATCTAAAGATAAAAGGAATATCTCACTCTGATTGTTACAGCTTCTCAAGCTAATGTGATGTTTTGGCTTCCATCTGCTGCAAACTTCACTTCTCCTGGGTTATTCTTTTGATTTGTGATGACCTGGGGGATATAGCTGCCTTTGGGCACGTCATGGCATTCTCTTCCTCTCTTCTCATTCATTTCAAAGGTTCATCCACTTAAAGTCATTTTGCCCCAAGATTGCCTCTTCTCTTGGCTGGGTGATCTCAGCTGGCATAATCATTTAACAGAAGGCTGCTCTGAAGTTTAAAATAAAGAAACCTCCCATCTTCTCAAAATAGCCCAGCTGCACACACATACTGTTGCTATTAGGTGCTGGAGGTTGCTTAGCAATTCTTAAATTGGTAGGAAATTTCTATTACCCTGGCAACTCAGCCCCAAAATGCAAACAAGGGAAAGCTGTTTATAGAGGTGTCCTTGCTTCATTTGGGAATTGTGCCTTTTTTTTTTTTTTTTTCTTCCTCTGCTTTTTGATTTTTGACTTATTTTTAGATTTCTTTTGTTTCATATGTCTTCATCTGGTTATTGATGTTTCACATTAGGAAAGGTGGTATTGTTCATAGGTTCATTTAAATATTGGCTGTCAAGGTCTTGATTATGCCATTTGTGAACGTTGCCAAAACTGTGAGGAGTCTACTGCATGAAGACCTAGTGCATAGGTACATGTTCCACGTGAAGGTTGGATACATTGACTTGTATAACAGCACCTTAGGGTGCCATTGCTACCAAAAGTAGCCATCCTAATATCTTTCTTGTTTCCTTGTGCCTCATTATTCCTCATGCTAGCCCAAGATTTTGGGTGACTGGGTGGCAAGCCAGATCAGGAACTGATGCAGATGAAAACGAGTAGTTGGAGTGTGTGTGGCCAGGCTGGCTTTAACACAGATCAGTCCTTTGCTCTGATTCAGCTTGTGCTGGCCCACAGGAGGTGAGGAACGAGCAGGCTGGACTGTTCCTCTTGTTGGCAATGCCACTTTGGTGTCTGACCAGAGGATGTGGCCTTATGATACAGCTGAGATGATCTGAGCTCCCTCTTGCCAAAAGAGGCAGCTCTGGATGCATGCCTTTGTTGCCTCCTTGTGCCAACGTTGGTGCTTGTGTGCCCTTATGATGGGGTGATTAATGGAGCTAAAGTGTCAGGAAACTAATCCTAACCCCTTCTCCCCCTCCCATTTTTTTTTTTCACTTAGCTCTGCAAACTAGCTTGCTGTGGGTCAGGCAGGTTTCAGTCCTGCCCATGTCTGACTAGTTTGTTTCCCTTTGAGCTATCCTTCAGTGATTCTGGAGCAGCAGTTCTGTGAGAAGTTTCTACAAGTAATTTTGTAAATGTAAAGTAGAAGACTTTTTTTTTTTTTTTTTTCCACCAAGGATTCAGCTAATTGGGTTTACTGTGTGTTTAAAGTGATATGGTGTTGTGATGGTAAGAAAACACTCCTAAAAAGCTTCCATGTAGAAGCTGCAGAGCAATTTAGTCTGTAGAGTTTGCAGGTTTGATAACCTTTTTCCAAAAATTCTTATTGGCTATGGTTCTTAAAGTTATACCAGCTGGTTTTCAGCTAAATTGATGTCCTAGCTGGAGAAGATGCAGAGTAGGGACAGAAATGAGCAGCTAGAGAGTGGAGGACTTGAGAGTTGCTTGAAGCTGGTCTTGCTGCTGTAGAACATCTGTGGGATCATAGCCACCCTTCTCCTGGAAGCAGCTAGCCCCAAAGTAGAAAAACGTCATCATAGAAAGCTTTTGTCTGGTTAGGCAACAGATATAAATCCTTGAGCATGCTCACCCTGAAACTCTTATTGAGGATAAGAAAGACTTGCTTTTAATACTGTCTGTCAGCTTCTGGGTGACTCACTCAAAGATCATGATATGGCCCATTTCTGTATGGGAAAGTTTCTACTCTGCTCAGAAATGACAGGAAAACAAACATTTTAAAATTTTAATTGGGTTCTAAATATTAAATGCTTGTAACTATCTGATTGATCATTCTACAGTGACAGTTATAGAGTGGTGTAACTGTCTGGGAAGTCTGAAAGCAGAAAAGCAGCCTGACTGTTGGTTACAGAAGAGGATTCCAGGCCTTTCACAGGCCTTCCAAATAACACAGCATGGATGATTATAAATCCTTAAAGTATCTTCCAGATCCCTTTATGTCCTCATCAGACTTTTAATTGAAAACATAAAATCAAACTCACCCTGTTACAGCTTTTACTGCAGTCTTTTGGACTGGATGATTTTTTTTCCCCCTTTTTTAAGTGGGGATATATTGCATGCTGAGACTTGGCATTGCTCAGGACAAAATCCTGTTTTCCTTAGGTAGTAGCTCAATGTTTGGATGTCCTGATGATGTAAGCAGGTTCTCTCCCCTGTGCTGGCACAAATGTTGATGTAGATGGATGGCAAACTGCACTGGAGTCCAGACTGAGCTAGAGTGTGAACCAGACTTGCTTTTACACCTGGGTCAGTTTTCTCAGTGGCTTATGATGGGTCATTGTAGATTCTTGTGCTGGCCTAAAGTGGGAGAGGATGTGGAAGAAGAAGGTAGGATGTCCTAATGCATTTAATGATTTATCACAGTTTGGTTTCATTTGAGCTGCAGCCCTACTTGGGAGTAACAGAATTGTTGTCCAGGCTGTTTGAGATGCACAGTCAGGCTGTGAGTTGTTTTTTGCATTTTGTGGCAGTGTTCCCCTCAACTGTGCTGGTTCAAAGGTGGTTTGTATGGAGGAATCAATCCAGCTGAAAAATAACTTAGGAAAAGTTGGATTTCAGCTGAATCAGCTTTCTGATCTGATTTGTGGTGTGGCTCTACAAGGAGCACTGCTGGCACCATGCAGGATGTAGTGGCAGGGTAAGAATGAATGGCCAGGCAAGGTCTGCTTAAGCTGTGCTACCTCTGATGTGGGACAAACACTGGATGACATGCCAGCAGGGATTAAGAAGATGATATCTTCCAACTGTGTAGTTTTCTACATGAGTTAGGAAACCTGCAGGTCCTGGTACAACTCTAGATAATCCAGCTGCTGTGCTGAAGTTCCACTGGACAATTTTCTGGAGAAACTCTGGTTTAAAGTCCCAGTACCAGTTGACACCACAGGGTATGGTGTTGCTCAGATTTAGGTAGCAAACTGTTGTTTGAGCACTGATCTCTTGCTCCACTTCATGCTGTGGCTGGCTGATTTTACTGTACTTGGGGACTGTGCTTTTACATAAAAGATGCAGTTTCAGTGGATTGGCTAATGAGAATCCATCAAGATTAGGGAATTAGATTCTGTTTTACAACACTGTTCTTAAAATGGTGTTTGAAATGTGATTTTCCTAGTTTATGCAGGTTACAAATTCCTGTTTGAAAGAAAATCCAGCACATCAGAATCTTAAGTACACTTGCTGTTAACCGGCTTGAAGCAGATTTTAAATATGTGAGGCATGTCAAGCTTTTTTTTCCACTTTTGGGAAGAAGAAGGAATTCTTTTTCTTCTCTAGGGTGGATTGAGGAAGGAAGGTTGAATCTCCTACCATTCCAGATCCTTGCTGGGTGGCTGTCCTTACCAGCCAGCCTCTTGACTGGGCAATTACTCTTCCTCTTAGCCCCTTTCCACAAGCCTCCCATCCTACAGGGGCAGGGTCTGAGGCCAGTTACACTGGTCAGGATTTAACTCTTCCCAGCCTCTGCAAGGCTTTTGCTCCAGTTTACCCAACTCTTATTCTAAGCCTGTGGTTTGAAGGTTTGTTTCCAGACGTTCTGTATCCAGGCTCAAGAGAAGAGTGGCACGATCCCATTTTTTTCTCTCTTTCCAGCTCACCCTTACAATTTGCTCTCAGAGGGGTGTGAGTGATGTTTGCTTTGGACAGGAAGTATATCAAGGAGGGGGGAAGTAATTTCTAGCCAAATTGTAACTGAAGTAAAAGCAGATCCTTCATGGCAGTGAGGCTTGGCTCAGCCTCATTTGTTTTGTTGTAACAAGCACCAGCTCCAGTTGGTGGGTTTTGTTGTTTTCCATCCACCCGTCTGTTCTATGCTTCTTTTCAGATCATGACATAGGGTCCTGGGAACAAGTGTATGAGAGCATGGGTGAAATAACCTGTTTTCATCACCAGTAAATTCTTTTATTGCCTTGAATATGCCCTGGACACGTTTTTGCAAGTGAAGTACTACCACTTACAACTTTGTTCAGGGTATTATAGAGCAAACGTTACTAATTAACTGAAGTACCAAACTGAAATGGAAGTGGAGAAAATGACTATTTAAGCAAATTTATCAACTATTAATGTGTTGGCTTTGTCACACTCATTGAGGTTAAGTGGGAAATAGTTAAAAAGCTATTGTTAAAAACATTGCTCCAAGTTTCTGATTAATTTCTGGAGGATCCTTGGTATTTTTTTACTTTGCTTCTTTGCAGCTTGCTTTAACTGCATCTCTTTGAAGCTGAAGGTTAGCCTCTGGATTTGCTTGCTGAATTACTACAGTGCAGCAGAGTTATGTAGTGGCAGTCTTCTGAGTTTAGACTGAAACAGCAACAAACTAAGAAGCAGGAGACTTCCATCTTCATTAATCAAGACCAAATATGTTTGCCCTTGTATAATGTTCGTTACTGTTTAAATGTTGACACAGTAACCATTTCACTGGAGGCTTCCAGCTGCTTTGGTTCTGTTTAAATCTCTGGACATAAAAGAATTTTAATTTTAACACAGTGGTGGCTGTTACTTTATTTAAAGAATTATCATGAAACATTTAAAATTGCTTATTTCATTAAAACCCTTTATGTATTGAATATTTCGGTTACTTTAGCTGAGGCTTTAGACAGGAAATCTTGTTTGTTTACTCTTGTGTGGAAAATTTTTCTTGCATTCATTTTCACTGGTAGTGAATGGGGAAGAGAGAATCAGAGGAAGAGAATCATCTTTTGAAATACAGTTTATTTGAAAATTCTCATTTGTTGTAGTCAGCTGAACTTCCAGGTTTATTATGAAGGATTACTTTGCCTGACTGGATTTCAAATTGACAGTTGACTGGTTAAAACACTTGTTGGTATAAAAGAACAGTAGTCAAGAGTTCAACAAGGTTCTAGATAAGCTGACTTCACTGGAACAACTCAATGTGTGTCTTGTCAAGGTTGGGTTCCTCAAGCAGCCAAAGTTGAGAATGTTCTCATACTTTTAAAGAAAATTATAATCTGTAGCTTCATCGGTAGTTCTTGTGGTAATGCTGTTGGAGGTTTCTGCTAGTGTATAAACTGCTGAGTTAGCAAGTTCCAGTGGCTCACTGGATTTGGCCTGATGATGATAACGCCAACAACGCGCTGCGGAACGCGTTCCTCCCGAGCGTGGGGGTGCCACCGTGGACTGCAGAGGGGGGTGAAGGCTCTCACCTGAGATTCACAGGCTTCTCTACCCCCGCTTTGTCTCGCAGGTTGCCATCACGAAAGCCAAAGTGGATTTCTCGGGCGTGGTGTGCCTGCCCCCTTCCGTCATCGCTGGACATGGGCTGGACGGAGGAGGGGCCGGCGACAACGACGATGAGCCCGTGCTGGTGTCGCTCTCGGCGGCCCCCAGCCCCCAGAGCGAGGCTGTGGCCAACGAGCTGCAGGAGCTCTCCCTGCAGCCCGAGCTGACCCTCAGCCTGCCCCCTGGCCGGAACCCCAACCTCCCTCCCCTCAGCGAGAGGAAGAATGGTAAGTGGTGGAGAGCGCTCGCCTCTTGCCTAGCAGGTCCTCACCAAGCAAGGGCTGGGATGTTGTCATGGGGTGTGTTCTGATGGCAGGGCTGCTTCCTGTTGCTTCTCACAATGTTTTATTTGTGTGAAGAACGAAGGATCTAGAGTGGGCAAAACTGGTTTACGCTCTCCAATGGGAAGGATTAATGTTACTGTCTGTGGAAGTTCCAGAGAGCTCCACTGATAAATCCTTTAGATACTGGGAATCCTTCAGCCATTTGGTGGGTGACGGTCAAATGGCAAAATACATGGTCACTTGGTGACCAGAATTCCTGGTTTTGGAAGAAATGTGAACTGCCTGAAGCTGAGGATCACCAGGCTGCTGTGAAAGCCTTTGCAAGTTCAGCCTCATCCTGTGACAAACTGATGAAACATTTTGATAACATTTTGATAACTTCTGTTAGTGAGTTCTCAGTGATCTCTTCACTCCATCTTCTGGGGTGTTTGTTGGTGGCTAGAGTCTGAATTCCCATTATCAGTGTTACCTGCAAGATCCTGTGGAGCTGAGCATACTTGAATTGGGCAGGCCTTATAGCGTTGGGCATTTTACATTGCATTATATACATCACATAGCTTGCATGGCACAGCATATTGGGAATTTTGGGGAGCTTTGGTGGGATTTTATAGCCAGAACATAATGCTTATGGTAGAGAGATTTAGAGTGTGTGAACTGTAGGACAGCATTTTGGATTGGAGGGGTACCTCACTTGGCATGCTTCATTCTTCACTTCCAGAAACTGAGCATGTCCTTTTCTGAACAGTGTATCAGTGTTTTCATAGTTGGAAGAATTTAACTTCAATCCCAAATACTGTTTTTCAAGAGGATAAAAAGAGTTTCTTCATTCATGTACACAATACCATTAGTATGTGATTACAGTCATGCTTACAGTCTTTAAAAATGGAGAAGATAGAAACTGCAAAAACAGAACAAAAAAGCTCCTAAGCCTTAATGTTGGTAATCCCCTAGGTGTAAGATAAAAGACAACAGAGAGAGACAGAGGCAGTGGTGGTAAATAAGAGAGAAGAAAATGGAAAATTAGTCAGCCTGGTACACTGTAATCTAAACACATCTCAACTTGTGGTAGTCTTGGCCATTTTATAGTTAAGAAAACAAGGAGAGCTTTCAAATAAAACTTAACTAGGTAGTTCTGAAACTGGTAAAGGGCTTGAAGGCAGTGTGGGAAAAGGACATGAGCCTTTGTTTCCAAAACCTGACAGCTGGCCACCTAAAGGTGACATGGTCAATTTAGTGGAGGCAGGCTTCTTGTCGTAGTGAATAAGGCATTATTAAGGGTCCTGAACTGGGAAGAAGTGTCTTCTTGGTGTCACAGGGAAAGGGAAACCAGGCTTGGGAAAGGATAAGACTACTTTTTTAGGAAAATGAAACTTGGAGCAGCACTTCAAATGGATACGAGCAGGACACAACAGCATTTGTCATGGTCAGAGGGGAGGATATTCTGGTACAGAAATTAAATAGTTTTTATGTAGTTGAGTTGTTTAAATAGGTTTTAAAATTGGTAACTTGGTATTATTTTGCAGAAATAGATGATGATCCTCTGTCAGGATAATGTTATTTTTATGGACTCAGCCTTGAAGCTGAATCATTGTGGGCTGCAAATCTGCTTGACTGGAACAGGTAAATTAGAGTTTGGGTTAAAAAGGATTTGAAAAAGAACACCTCTACCTGTACCTTTTGTCAAAGAAAATCGGGATATTCCCGGAAATGACTCATTAGGTGGGTCTCTTCAGAGCTGATTCTTTATCAGGGTTCAGCACAATAGTGTGAATTTTACTGCTGGAGGCACAGCTTTTCAGACAAGGCAGAAAGTCCAAAGTCCCTGATCTAGACTGCCTGAATATTCCTTATCTTCAGAGGTATACAATGCTCCTTTCTCCTGGGCTGCAGTGTGGTGTGCGTTGTTTGTGTATACGTTCACTGAAGTGTTGTGGGACTGAAAAGGGCTTTTGAAATATGGCAATCTGCAAACTGTCACAGCATAAAAGGAGACTTGGCTTAGTGAGCTGTTGCAAAACATAACTGATGCATTTTTAGCTAATAAACTGGTTCCCTCAAAAGGGAACTTTTCAGTTATCCTCAGGTAGACGTTTCAAAGCTGTTGAAAGCTGCTGAGCTTGCTAAAGTTCCTTTTTAAAATATGCTGTATCTTTGTCGTCCCTTTGGCTTCAAAGGTTTTAAGAAGCCTTTAGAACTGATCTGCCAGATGAGATGGCAATCTGCTTAAACATTTGAGCAATCCCAAGCAGTTGCAGAAGCACAACTTTGTGCAGCAAAACTGCTTCTGGGACGACTTGCCAAATTCCAGGTATGAGGAAGATTGAAGCTGAGTGGCAGTGGGAGAGGAGGAGATGGTAAATAAGAGACTTGCTGGAAGCTGCCTATCTGTGTCAAAGGGTCTCCTGTTTGCAGCTCTGCACAGGCACTGCTGACTCACAGCTGAACCAACTGCTTCCACTTGGAGTAGCTTAACCCTTTGTGGAACTCCTGCTTGCAGAAGGCTTTGTGTAGCTGTAGGTGTCTGCAGAAAAATGGGACAGGGATTTGTACTCAGTTTGATACTTCAGGCTGTGGTTCTGGAGTATCAGCTACTAGCAGAGTTAAAATAGAAATTTCTTTGGCATGTGAAGCATCACAGAATTATGTATCCCGTGGGACAACTGGGAGCACAGTCCTGGAAGCACGTGCTGCCATATGTCCTAGGACAGAGGATTCTGGTTTGGTTTGTTTGTTTTCTTCTTTTAGCAAACTGAAGAGCACCAAGAGACAGTTTCTGGAGGTTTTCTTGTTCATTTGGTTTTGTTTCAGACCAGACTCCATATTCTTCTCCCTTATCACAGCTATGCATTATCCTTGTAGGTGTGTGTACCTACAAAGATAGACACACCTAGATAAATGGTTGTTAAGACTTAAAAGTCTTGACTGAATAGTTGTTATTATTAAGTTACACTGAATTAAAATGCAATAAAAGCTCTTATGGATATGTGAAGTACTGGAACATATCAGATAGGAAACAATTTCCTTTCACTTCAGTGGAAGGAAACCTTATGTGGTGAGGTGTTAGTAAAATATTCTGACACAGTTATTAGAGTCTTTTGAGACATCAGTGGAACATTTCAGGTGTAGTTATTTAATTTGTCTTTGTGCTTCACGGTGAATTTTCTACCCTAAATTCCTTCTCCTTTTTTACCCATGTTCATCGAGGTCTCAACTTTCTGTAACTGTAAGAGGTTACCCGTGACTCACTCATTCCTTGCCGGGCAAGCCAGAAAAAAAGATCATTACAGAGTCCTCTGAAGCTCTGAAGTGTATCTTGATTTTTCTTGGTCACTTGTGCTAAGATGCCAAGATAACTTTTCTCACCCCTTAGGGCAGGGTTAGAGCAAGTTCCTGATGAATGTAGTTCCAAAAAAAGAGAAAAAAAACAGGCAATGAATATGCAAATCTTATGCAATTTGATAATTTCTGATGAAAATTCTCCTTCTTTTTAAGTTTGATTTGAAATGAGGATAATTGCTCTAGTAGCTTATGAACCTTTTCTCAACCCATCTTCCCCAGATGAATCCATAGTTATCTTTGTCCAGAGGTCACTGTGTTGGCAGCCTATGGCCGTCCTGGTTTCTTCTCCTCACAGGCTCCTTCAAGATTAGGTGACATTCTTTCAGATGGACTGTTGCATTTTAGGATTACAGGTTTTGACAGAACTTGTACCAGCCTGTCAGTTTTGGGGGTTTGCTTGATCTGGGCTGCTGGCCTCCTACAAAGCACCACATGTGCTGGGGGCAAACAGGCTGGCTGGAATGTGTGGAATTTCAGTGTATAACAGCTTTAGGTATCAGGAGGTGCTCCTGTTACTGTAAGGACTGACTGCTGGACAAAGCATCGGATTAGTTGTTGCCACATAAGCTGTTGGTGATTATATTCACTTACAAATTGCAGAGCTGAACTTTTTAAATGGTTCCTAGGAGCTAATTTAGTGTGGCTGTGCCCATTTACTGTTAAAAGACAGGAGTAATATTTTGAATGTTTATTAGGGCACCTCGTTTTATTTTGAAGAATTGTGTAGGTGATTGCTCCTATAATTCTTTTATAAGGTTATCATTACTGTATCCCTTCCATTTTTTCTCTTTCCCATCCTGGATTGTCATTGCATTGAGTGCAGTCAGGATTTATTTCAAATATAACTTAGTGCAGTGGTTTTGCAGATTTTATAGCTGTCGTTTTGTTACTGTGACTTTAAAATCATTGGTAATGTTTCTTTAAAATCATGTCAGAAACTCTCCTTTGTGACTATTGTGAGTTGTGAACTCGTGTAAGAAGTTAGGCAAGTCTGCTTATCACCAAGGGTGGTATTTTATTCCTGAGAAAGGGTTTTAAAGAGACAGGATTATTCTGAAATAATTTTCTCACGTTTTTTGTTCTTTTTTCTTATTATAGTGTATCCAGCAACTTTTGGAATAGTGTGACTCAAAGTTGCATTTAATCACCAAGGGATGGTTACTGTCTCATCCAGAGCTTTCATGTGAAGAAGATTAAGTCTGTGTTGTAACAAAAGGACCAAGGCAGGAAATGTATAGCTTACTCTGATCTGTCCTTCACACACATTCCAGTGGGGCTTGCTCAAGGGGAATGGTTGTTAGAATAAAAACAACTAGTCTGTCTTGGCTAGATTTGTGTTAGGAGACTGTATGTCCCAGGAGACTATAAATTTAGCATGCTGTCTGAAAGTTTCTGGTAGAGCTATGAGGTTCAGAACATGATAGAAGTGACTGGCCTGATACTGCTGGGAGGTACTAAACAGCTGAGAAGTGGTAATCTCTTGAAATATTTCAAACAAACTTTTAAAGAGTGCTGGGGGAGTGGTTGAGCTGGAAGGAGTAATTCCCAAGGCAGCTCTAACGTGGTGGCTTTATCAAGTTCACTCCCTAATACAGGTTTTGTTCATTCCCACTCAAGTTAACAAGTTTAAAGCTGTTATCCAATCACTGGCTTGTAATATTCCTCTCTTTTCTGTTTCTCCTTTCCAGTTGTGCTCTTGTTTCAGTTTGCCTTTAAGATTTCAAGATTCAGGGCTGATGGATGATGGTGGTCAGAGGGAAAGGAAGCCTGGCTCTTTAAAGGGAGGATGCCATTCAGCAGGGTTCTCAACTCTTCTACTCAGACAGTGAAAGGCTGCTTCACCAGGGAGAGATTGCACCATTTCACAAGAGTCAATTGCTGCTAGTACTTAGCAAACTGAATTCTAATTTTGGGAGGTGGCCTGCTTCTGTAATGTTCCTCAGGAAAAATTCAGGTTTTCTGTAATCCCTTTATACTGCGATACTTTCAGCCACTTCTGCAGGCTGTAAGTCTCCCACTGCCACAATCAATATATTAACACAAAGTATAATAAAGGAATGGCTGTCTGAGGACAGAGTCTTCATCTCCCTTGCTGGTTGGACAAGCAACATCCTGGTTCATGCTTAAATTTCACCTGGCTGCTCAGTGTCCCTCACAGTGCATGGGTACATACTTCATGAAGTTAAGTGATGCTCCTGGACACTACAGGAAAATATTTCCTTTCCACTTTGCTCTTACTGCTTCCCCTTATGGTTCCATACATTGCCAAAAAATAAGCACACATTCTGCTGAGAATTGATGGTTGATGGTTTCTTTTATTTACAATGAATATGGATATTGAAGGTGGGTGTTAAAGTGACTTATTTCTGCCACTGGTGTCTCTAAACTCTCAGGATACAGTGCAACACTGCAGTTCTTGTCCATAATGATTGCACAGTGAGAATTTTATAGGCCTGCAATTTTTTGCCTAGTCTGTCTGCTCTCTAGAACAACACAGGTGGCATTTGAATATGAGAGAAGCCCAGATGAGCTAATTCTTGTCCTTTTACAACATGCTACTGATGTAAGGAGTGTGGAAACTAGCTATATATACTATAATGTCATCACTGGAAGGGATTTTCCTGTATTGTTTAAAGCTGCAAGATGAGTTTCTGCTGCCTGCTTTGAAGCTGCAGATGTGTTTGTGTGGGGAAAGGAAGATATGTTGCTAAAACCTGCCAGAATCTTTCCTCAGCTGTCGAGCAGCTGTTGGGGAGTTCTTGCATGTGAGTGCTGGAAAAGCCCTGAAGTTATTTAAGATTGGAGGGGTCAGAAAACACTGCTAAAGCCTTCTGCACCCAGTTACTCATCTTCATGAATCCTATTGTAGCAGAAGAGGGATTCTGGCTTGCTACAAAGGGATTTTAAGTCTAAAATTTGATCTGTATCTTTGATGCAGAGCTCAGAATATATTTGGGCTTGGTGCAAGTATACGTAGTTACTTAAACGACCTAATGAGAAATGATGATGAGCCTTGGGTAAAGATGGGGAATAAGGGAAAGCTGCTCTGGGGACAGAAAAGTTGGAATTAGTTTGTTCAGATAATTAAATTATCTGTTGGGCAAATTACTTGAGACTCTTTAGAGACCAAAATTGAATTTCCTTTCTGTTGGGAGCTAGAATCATCTAGTGAGGAAAAACTGAATTCTATTTTTATCTTTTACTCAATAAATATTTGACTATAAAAGTTTTGTCCACTATCCCAAATAATATGAAACTAATCATCTGGATGTGGGCAATGTAACTTTTTTTTTTTTAACCTCTAGACAGGTTGAATGGAGAATGTGATCCACAAGAGGAAAAATCTGAAGGAGAAAGGTTGTTTTGTTTGTTTCTCAGAAATAGTCTCTACCATCTATTTGGAAAGAAGTTCCAGTCCTTTGTTACAGTAGCTCAGGTTTAGTGGTCACAAAGGGGAGTTGATGGGGTAGAGAAATAGTGGAATTATTAAGAAAAATTACTTGTAGACTGAAAAAAAAAAAGTGACTGATCTATCAGCAGGATGCATATTGGCCATGCTGGTTCAAAGCTGCATGTTTATGTTAACAGTGGGTCTCCTTGTCCTTGGAATGAAATTGCCTCATCAGCAGAGCCCCTTAGGGGACTGAATGTCTACTCAAGACGTCATCCTCCTTTTTCAAAAGGGGGGAAAACTGCCAGTTCTAGTGTCTGTGACCCCTTCCTCCCCCTTCCCTTTCACTTACAGAGCATCAAGGGGTGGACTTTCCTTCTCCAAACGACACATCTTGCATTCTCCTTTGAGTATTCATTTTTCTCCTAGCAGCAATTTGATTCTGGGCTGTTCCAACTTGCCTGTAGTGAATAAGCAGAGAACTGCATGTTGAAAGACTTGAGTTTTCTCAATAGGCACAGTTTTCATCATATAAGGATGAAAATCTCTTGCAAGTTTTGAACGGGATTAAAGTTGAGAGGTCCTACTGAATTTTTATTTTCTTTTTAACATATCTCTATCTATATATAAAGAGAAGTCTTTAAGGGATTGTAGCTGTTGAGAAAAGGATCAACATGACACTGCTGGCACCAGAAATGCAGATGACAACACTCCAATCAGGTATCATCCCAAACATATCCCACGGGTAAATTTTGCTAGTGAATCATGGTCACTAAACTAGAGAGAGAATGCCAGGAGGCCACGTGGCTTTAAGGAAAGGCAAATTAGGGAGCTGTGGTAACTTCATGTGCAGGTTGCAGATGGATACGAGTTGGATGTTAGCTACTGGTCACTTCAGTGCTTCATCAGAGATAAAATTATCCTTCTGTTCTTCATTTGTTGGTCCATAGTGTTAAATTTGAGTGCCTCCTGAAGGTTAGAAAATCCCAGTCAAATCTAGGACTTGCTCTAAAGAAATTTCCTCTGTTTAGCTTTTGGCTGATAGGTGCAGTTTTGCTGTTAATTGTTTTTCAGTGAAACATGTCCTTGATATTTTGGAGTGATTTAAAATTACGTATTTGGGGAAAAAAACTCTTCTGCTTTGAAACACCCCAATCCTTGTTTTGAAGACTGCTTCCCTGGGAATAAAAATGGCATTGCGTTTATATGATTTTCTCCTAAACACTAAGGTCTTTTTGTGACTCTGCATACCTGTTAGAGGGGCGTTTCTGATGTGCAAGACAGGCTGGAGTGAGAATTACCTCTCACTGGCAGTAGGATGTGCTTTTCCGTACAACATCTTAATCTCAGGCTTTAGAACATTCTGTCGTCATGATACTCAACAAATCCATATAGATATGACTTGACCTCTGTTCTGTGGATGGGAGGGAAGACTGACTGTGACCTTGGTGAGACCCAACCACAAATCAGCAGTACCCTATGAGTTTGGGTTTGCATTTGCCTCCTCTTAATCTCTTGTACAGCCTTGCTTGAAGAGCAGCATGTGCATCATGCCAAGAGGGTCAAGGCAGGCTCATTTCTAAAAGTTAAATGCTTTTGCTTAAGAAGTGACTTGGAAAGAGTCAGGCTAAACAATAACTTCATAGTTTAATGTAGGGTTTGTTTTTTATCTTTTTTCCCCTCCCAGGAATTGCTGTGTTCTTTCCTGAAATTGTGGTGTTGATTTACCTCGCTTAGTCTTGTGTTTTGTAGGGTATCTGTGAAGACTGAGTGTCTTAAAAGATCCTCTGTAACCTTTATTTCATAGTTCTGACATGGTTGTAGTCTTCATTGTTTAGAGAACTAGAGTACATTGGTTTTTTTTCACCTCCTGTTTTAGATAGGAAAGGCAAGAGAGGTGGAATATATTTATATATTTATATGGATTATATAGTTTTTGTCTCAATTCCAAAGGTGTTTGGACTCAATACATCATTCCTCTAGTCATACTCTTGCAGTCTCTGAATTTTGGTGGTAAGATTTAGGTGTCTGGTATAAGGTGGTATACCAGATTAGGTATTTTTAGGAGGTAATTTTTAGGTAATTTAGGTGGTAGGATTTACCAGTAGGTGTCTGGTATTGAAAAAGGTGTTTGGCATTGGACAGGACAGGCATAACAAGACACTTTCTAGTTTGTCTCTGTTGTAGAGAAATTTCTTTTTCTCTATAGGACAGTTGCTACATAAAGGGCTAAAAAAGATGTTTAACTCAATGAACTTTGTTTCTAATAGGTTTTCAAATTATGAGGGTTTTTTTTTGCAGGCAAAGAAAAGCCATGAATTTATATTTCAGTGTTCTTGTAACTGAATTTGCACATTATATTCATTTGGAACTGACAGAATAAAGTAAGACTTGTTAAATTGGGGAAGCAGCCTACATATGAGCATTACTTTTTTAAAAAAACCTCCTATGTGGCTGTGTTTCTCATTTCTTCCAAACTGAGAGCTCCTGAGGCTTGCATTTAATTCTTATGGTGAGTTTCTCCCACTAAAGAGTATTTGTATGGAGCTTCCACTTAAGTCAGCTAACCCTAGTTCTAGATTATGCAGGGTTGTTCTGCAAGGTTGAGGCAATATCCTGGTGAGGTTAGCTCACCTCATGAGGGATACACATTTATTGCACCTCTTCCATCAGTGGCAAGGCTCTTTTCTCCTGGATCACTGCTGGAAAAACACTAAGCAAGAAGCAGGCAGATGTTTACGTAAATCGATTCACAAGATTGGTGGGGAAATGAAGTATGCCAACAGCATGGAACTACATGCACAGTAAGTTTTAAGTATCAGTCTTGAATAATGGAAGTATATTATGAGCTTCTAGGTAAGGAAAATGGCTATTTGATGCTGAGACCAAACTGTTCAACTTCTTTGTTTTTCCTAAAAAAAGTAATATTTAGTGACTTCAGCTGCTGTTGGTTGCTACTGTTACATGGCTTAGTGAGGTAATTATCTGTTGGGCACTACTTGAGAGTTTTTACAGACTGAAATTAGATCTCCTTTTTATTGAGAGCTATAATCGTCTAATGAGGGAGGACTTGACTTCTCAAGGCTTCTTGGTCCTGGTGATCATCTCCAGAAGCCCTACGAAAAAGAAGCTGGAAACAGTTGTCCCAGTCAACTCATCAAGTTTTCTGAGCAGCCATTGAAGAATTAGGAGAATCATGGCCTAAGCTAGGTAAATAAATTATCCTGATAGACTTTACACAGCTTGTGCTCCATAGACCAAACCTCCTTAAAGCATGCGGGTCAGAAGACTGTGCTTATTTAATGCTTGGATACTAATGGGAGTCCACTCAAGAAGCAACAGTATCTGGAGGTGTAGCCAACACAGGAGATAATGTTTGTATTCCATGTTGGCTGGCACTTAAAAAAACCCAACACCTTTGATACTGAAGGTGAGGAAACATTTTAAATATTGTAGAGAAAGAACTGAGTGGGAGAATACAACAGTACTATTCTGGGAGCAGAATAGTTGAAGCAGGGAGGAGCTGTTTCTTCAGAAAGAAATAAAAGTGAAGCAGGAACAATGTGACTATTGAGGTGCACATTGTATTAACAAGAAAAAAATTAAACACATCTGTCAAACTGAAAAAGGGCAGAGCAAAAAATCAATAGAAGTGATGACAGTTGAGCAAGAAAAAGGGAAAATCAGGCTGAAAAGACATTTCAAGAAGGCAGTAATCCCCCCAAAAATTGCAAAAGAGCAGAGACTTAACTGATGTATTTGACATCTCTCTGGACTACTAAAATTTTTTGAAGACCTGTGGTGTTACTGACCCAGTCACACAAGAAGTGGTCATACACAGCAAGGCAAAATTCTGCATTCCTGTTCAAGGATACAGTTTTGGAAACAGCCATGTGCTACTCTGGGGGTTTTCATTCTGTTGAAAATGCAGCTGATGTGCAGATCTGTCTTTCCTAAGCTCTTAGCAATGGGAACTCCTGTATTTGCGTTTTTCAAGAGTCACTGGTCCTTTTTGCTGCCTTTCCTCTCTCAGCATCCGGCTAATTTGTTTTCTTTGCATTTGTTTGCTGATTCCAAGAGCTTGCTGTTCCCCTCCCATTAGCTGCTTCAACCTAATCTCCTTAGGTAGCCTCTTTTTTTTCCTTCTTTTCATTCCCCTGAAGCCTTTGTGTCTTTCATGTCACTCCCTAATTATCCCATATGGAGATCTTGCAAATTCTTTTGCTGTTGGTCACTGTTAGGTCAAGATATGAACAGAGTAGTTTGTTGGTATGACCTGGCTTTGTTCTGCAACAGACTGTTTGACCCACTGAAAGAATGAGTCATGAATATTTTCTTCTTCTTTTTGTTTTGCTTTAAATAAAAAGGGAAGAGTGCTAGAAGAATACCTTTTTTTTGACACAATCTACAGTCCAGAAACACTTAGGGTTGTTCAAAAACAGTTTTATGAGGGGTTCGTGCAAGTTGGAGAAATATCAGGAGTCTTGGATGTGCTCCTGGCCTCTGTATGCAAATTTTGTGCTTTAGTGGCAAATAGAAACTTTCAAAGAGAAGTAGAATTTTTTAAAAGTGAAATTATTATTGCTCACAAGTTTTTTTTATGGCTTCTAGCAGGTGAGTGGACAGAAAAGTGTGTGTAATACACATACAGTGGTGCAATCAATCAGAGATAAGCCCTAAATTTCAGATCATTTTTTTTTTTGCAGACGTTTTGCACGGGTAGACAAGAGTCTACTTAGGGTCATTCAGAGTCTAACAACACATTGCCAAAATTAATGGATGTTAGCACTTTGCCAAATGGCTACTTTTGTTAATGAATTAAATTTCTCCTAGATTTTGCTCTACTTACAACCTTCATTTACTGTTCTGTGAGTATCATGAAAAAAATTAAGATCTCCTCAACACAAAGTGATCTAGTGGGTGATGTCTTTGGGTTTTGATATGTTGTTCCATTGACCTGCTGAAAAAAACCCTTAGAATCCAGTGGAGATGAAGCCAGGTATGCAAATCAGAAGCAGGGTGTTCTAAACTCTTAAAGGTGCAGTTTAGATGATCAAGTGGGTTTTTTTCCATGCGTGCTTGAAGAACAAAAGAGGTGTTGTTTTGAAGTCGGCACTGTAAATGAGCATAGAAATAATTTAGTTCTCTGTAGTGGATAAAACTTGACTTCTCTGGTCTGGTTTGCTTTGTATCCAACTGGTTCTGAAAAAGGATCAATCACTTCAGCTGAAAATTAGTGTAATCTTGAATGAAATTTAAAACTTCCCTGACTTTCAGGGGAAAAGTTGCATTTTTGAGCTACTTTAGCTGTTTAGGGATACATTCGACTCAATTTAGGACAAACTAATGCTGATCCCATTCAGTTTTCTTTCAGAACACAGCTCCCAGGCTCTTTCTCTTCCCTCTTTCAAGTATTTAAGTTGAAGTGCTTTAGGGATGTCAGCTGCTAAATTGCTTTTAATGGGAAGAAAGGGGACAGCCTGTCTGTGTATTCCTAGAAGGGAGATGTCCCCCTCTCCAGCTCTTTGGGGTGACAAATGGCGGTTGCAGTTTTTGCCGTTGGTTTTCTGTCTTTCCTCTTTTAAACAAAGCTTAAATTCAGTGCTAGCTTTTGGTACTCCTTCAGGCACTAAACTGCCTTGTAACTTCATCTTGTCTTTTTCAAGCACCTGTTAGTAGGATTTTTTTCTTGTATTGCTTTTTTCATTTCCTAGCAAGAGTTTTCTTTAGTTGTGAGTTTTTTCCTCTGGTTTTTGGCATCTTATTTTGTTCGAATAGTAGGTCTTAAAATACTTTTTTTCCTCCTCCACTTTTCTTTTACTCAACTTGGAATTTCAAGATTGCAGTGACTTCTTGAATCAACACAATTGGGATTTTGGGTTTGGGTGGAGGTGAGGGGAGAGCATTCCTAGCTTTATAGTTTGTACCATCACCACTTTAAAAATAGAACTTTTGATTTCAATTTGGAATCTATGGCATTTAAAATGCAACCTTTTGTAACTAGGTAGCAAGTTCCTGGGGAGTATAAAGAGTTCCCTGGTTGCTGGTACAGTTCCCTGAGATGTGTATATTCTGAGTAGATAAAATGATTCTTCACTGGCTTTTAACCAGAGTCCTGCATGTGATCCAAAGACTGAACAAAGTTATGTGAGCTTCATTGTCATCATGCAGAGGGAATTCTTTCCGAAGCAGCAAATGGGACGTTCCTGAAGTCAGCTTTAAATATGGAAATTTTTCTGCCAGAGCTACTAACTGCTTGAAGTTCTGAGCTGGCTGTTGTAAGACATGGAGTGAGGAGTGCACCACTGCAAGCTGCACATCACCGAGTTATTCCATTCATGAAAGATTTGGACATAACCTTTTGCTGCCTTTTATCCTTGTGGTTAACTGTTAAGTCATCAAATCGCTGTGTTGTTGTTTTAGCCAAACTTGAGTTAAAGGATTGTACCAAAATTAAATATACAAAGGATGTCCTTTTTATTTGTAGAATATGACAGCCTACAATAGAGACTACTCATTAGAATCACTTAGTTGAGCAGAACCTATTTCTACTGAAAACTTTGAACAAGAGACTGCTGGAAATCTATTAAAACCTGGAGTATTTGTTGAAGTGTTAAAAATAGTAATTTTTTTTTTCTCTATCTGCTTTGAAAATACCCCATTCATTTTATGCAGTGAGTGGTACACTACAGGTCGAGAAAGAGGGAGCTGAAAAAAACCACCCAGGCAGCTTTTTGTATTTAGGCACTCTGTGAACTAAGATGAACTTGCAAGGGCACACACAGGCTGCATTTGTTCCCAACCAGCAACGCTGTGGTGGACATGAAACAATTATTCACCAATTGCTTTGTTTCCTAACCTTCTTAGGGCTCCAGCTTACTTTAAAATGTAACTGTTGAGCAATAACATTAAGGGAGGGGTGTGTGTGTGTGCATTTTAACCAGTTTCCAGTCAATATACTCAGGTTGTCATCATCACACTGCATTTTTTTTGGGTAGTGTTCACCAGCTGCTATTAAAACAGAAATGAAAGTTTAAAATGCATGGAACTTCATCTCAGGTTTTATATGCTGTAACTTTAATCAAAGCAGAGTCTCCCTTGCTGTGAAATTAATGCATTATGCATAATGGACCCTATTTAACTGCTGTCATCATATTCTGTGAGTTCATTTACATGATGAATATGAATCAACCTTTCTTTAGGAACACAGCTCAAGTGCATGAGCAAACTGAAGTAAAAAAGAAATATTCATATCAGCTTATTTGAGGGCTTTAGGCATGACTGTACAAAAGTTAATGATTATTTAAGCAGGCTCAGACTGATCATTGTTACCTTGGTGGCTCAGACTGATCACAGTCATCTTTGTGGCCTGCCACTAATCTGAGTTCTGGGCTTAATATGTGAACGGGTTTTGGTGAGTGTCTCCAAATCGGTGTGATGATTACAGCACCCCTGCTTTGCCTGAGGGGATATAGTGCAGACACACATCCCTACTGCCTCCCAGTTACCTGGTTACCCCTTGCCATGCAGTGTTTTCCAGATTTCAGAGGTGACTAATGTTTAACAAAAGTGCTCAACTTTCCATTCCTGTGTGGCAGCAGAAATTTATAGTAGGGTTTTCATTCAGGATTTTTTTTTCTGTAATTTCTGGGATTTGTGTCCAGTCTACGTTTTGATTGTAGGCATTAAAATATGGATTTATAAAATATCTAAGCTTCAGCATGAATTGTTCTCTAATGTACACCCAGAGTTGTGTCGATCAATCGTGGGCATTATAGGTAACGGTTGAGGTTTTGGGAATGTCTCTGGTGTTATTCTTTGAAGTTACATGGAAACTGATGGAGATAAATTTTAATATTTACTGTTTGCCATCTGTTTTTACCAGCCTGAAATGACCAGTGCAAAACCTGCTGCCAAACCCCAACAAAAAACCAAAAGACCACAGAAAACCCAACTCCAAAACCTGAGGAAGCCTACAGCTTCCTGGTGTATCTGGATGCTCCTTGGTGCTGAGCTGGTAGACCTCAGTTCAGCCTTACAGCACCCTCTGCTGTTCTGACCTTAGGGCTCTTCCAAGAAGAGACTGACACTTGTCTCCAAGGGAGAAACCTCAGCTGCTTATCTTGAGACACTCTGAGGTTTTTTTCTTTTGTGACTGAGGAAATACAAGCCCTGGTTTATGGAGGTGAAACTAGAATCTTTATCTTAAGGGAAGAAATATTGCCCTTCTCTCCCCTCAATTTCTTTGTCAACAGAATTAATGTAGGTGTGTAGTTTAATTACATTGGCACAGCTCCCTTTTGTGATAACCCTTAGTATGGTTTAAGAATGTTGTGTAACTTAGTAATAGTTGAAGTAGGTAAGGAGTCATAAAGATACAAAACTGGATTTACCTTTTAGGGTCACAGAGCCCACTCCTCTGCTGTTCCAACTATCAGGTCATATACTCCCTTTACATAATTTTATCAAGCAACACTTTAAAAAGTCTTAGATTTCTTGCTCACCAGCAACTCATAGTGGAAAGCTGTCTTAGAATTTCTCTCTTTGGTTAAAAATCTTGTAGTTTTCAATATTAAATGAGCATGTGTGTTGGTGTCTTTTAGTCCAAAGAGCTTTTTATGGTTAAACTGATGCAAACCTTAACACAGGTGAAATATTTTCACTAGAAGAAGCTGCATCCAATTGCAAGATCCTTAAATAGGCAAGTGCTGAAGTAGTGTCTGCTAATGTGACCTGCTGAATACTTTTTTTTTTGTATCTTTCTATCATCATGCTTATTTTAAATCAGATCCTCTAAGAAATGTTAATGACACTTGGTAGGCATTATACACAGCATTGGAATCCCAACAGGTTAGGAACCTATTTAATTATCCAGTGTGAGAAGTAGGTTGAGAAATGTATTTATGGTTCTTTGTAGTCTTTTCCCTTTTGCTTTGCCCTGATTGTTTTTATTCAGAAATTAGTGTATCCCAAATGAAGAAGTTGCAGCTTCCAGTGAAGCACAAGCTGGCTAGATCAGCCTATAATGATAAGTGATCTTGATGAGGTTTCCTTTCCCCCCCTTTTTTTTCCCTTTCTGCTGGAAATACTCTCATCGAAGCTGTTTTTTCTTGTCTGTGTCTTTCAGTATTTGAGATTTGGATTTTGCATTCACTCATGTCAACACAAATTACAAATACACCTTAAAAATAGAAAGAAGAAAAAAAAAAAAAGAGCAGTTTTGATTTATTGAAGTTACTATCTGACCTTAAAGTACCACCAGTAAAAAGTACAACTCAAACTTATGGTTAAGCTCTTCAGAAAGTACCTTCAGCTTGATTGATTGCAAAATGCTCCCAAGGCTTAGAGCCCTCAACGTTCTTTTGCTAAAAGCTGAAATAAACAGAAAACACTTTGCAGTACGCCTCTGCCGACCTCATGTTACCTCAGACTAAGCAAGAGCAAGATCCAGATTAGTGGGCTCCTATGGAGAAACCTCTGTTGCTAATCTTATCTTGAAAATCCAGGCACTAACATGAGTGTAGGGAACAGTGTAGTGTATGGAAAGTGGTCTCTCAGGCAGGAAAATTTCAGCCTATTTAAAGGTCAAAGCATCTTTAAGTTCAAGCTAGAAAGTTACCAACAACCTAAAATGACCAGAAAAGAGCAATTTAAATAGAATTGCAGTATTCTACAGAAGTCAAACTTGTTTTTACCTTTTTTCACCCCATTTTTTTTCCTCCTGCTTTTGTTAAGATTTGTTTTCCTCTCTCCCTTGTGCTGGGCACTTGCCTTATGCTGGGAGGCTGACTGCTTACAAGAGACTGCTCCTCTCCTCCCAGTTTTCCTTGGAGAGAGGCACTGGCTGTTTGCTGTGGTTTTTGATTTAGTGCCTGGGAAGAATGAGTTTTTTTGGACCACTTCCTTGTCCCCCTCTTGCTAAGGGAGCCTGCGTCATTGAGAAATGTTTGACCTTCTGGCCCTGAAGTGGGACTGGAAACTTTGCTGCAAAAAATCTAGAAGCTAAAACCAGATCTTGAAAATGTTGTTTATGCAAACTACTCTTTCCTTTGATTTAATTAGGACAGGAGATGGCAGAGATTGATTTCTAGTTTTGAGTTGCTAATAATTCAGAGAGTGAGGAAGAGGAGAAATTAGTCCCTTAGTGAAGAAGGGGAGTAGCTGGCTCAGGGGAGGGGGAGAGAAGAGCTGTGGGCAGAAGGCAGAAAAGCGTGGGAGGACTGTGTGGAGAAAGGCTGTCCTGAGACTCTAATCCTGGCATTCTCCAGTGTTCGAGTAGTTCTCTCTAATTTGTATAAGGAGGCTGGCTGTGCATAATTTTATTGGTATAACATGATGGTTTCAAGATGCTGATAGCGGAAGCACATCCTGAGAAAGCATTGTGGGACAGGAGCTTTCAGGCTTAACCCTGGGGTGTGATTTGGTTGTGAAGAGCCAGGGACTTAAATTGTGGTGGGAGCTCGTATTTCCAAAGGTTTGATCTAATAACAGACACTGACTCTCCCTTTAATATCCATACAATATGTCATGTATATGTTCCCAGACTGTCTACTTCCCCTGACCCCCAGTCTGGACCATGAGGGTTCCTGTAAGACTTGTGCAGAGTTTCCAGATGTCTGGCTGCCCTGCTGGAACTACATTAACTACGAGGGCAGAAAACATTCAGAAATCCCAGACATCTCTGCAGCAGAATCCTAATAAATCTGACATATCTTGGAGATGTTGTGCTTTTGCAAATTAAGTAGATGGTGTGCTTGTATTACAGAGAGTAAGCCTGATGAGCCCACAGAACATTGGATTTATTGTGCATGCTCCAGTGATCTACACAGCACAGGCATACATGTTTATCTTCAGGATATTCCAAACAGAAATAAGGTAGCTCTCTCTCTTGTGCTTGTGTCTCTTCATGGTAGAGATTGAAACTAAAATGGAGAAGCTTGACTCAAGGGTGAATTAATAGGAGATGATTTGAGCTGACCCAATGGTTTGTCATGACCAGTGGAAGAAGAGGGAGAGGGTTGTGCTTCTCTTCACTCTATTTTCCATCATGAGCAGTTCAATATATGCAGCCCAGGTTACCATTGGCCTTCTTTGTCCCAGGAGTGCACTGATGGTTCATGTTGATCTTGATCTCCATGAGGACCCCCAGGCCCTTTTCTGCCAAGCTGCTTTCCAGCCACTCAGTCCCAAACACATGCTGGTGCACCCTCTGGGCCTGGCCTTTCAGCCAGCTTTCAGTCTACCTCACTATCTCCTCACCCAGCTCATACTTCCATCAGTTCCTCTGTGAGGATCTTACAGGAGAGAGTGTCAAAAGCCTCACTAAGGGCGGACAATATCCACAGCTCTCCTCTCTTCTGCCCTGTCTGTCTCTCCACATTGTATCTGAAACCTAAAGACAGTTTTCCCAGGCAGAAATACTTCCTGATAGGAGAGAATTGTGAGTTTATAGTAAATTCTGGACTTACTGGAGCATGGTTGCCAAAAGTAAGCATATGCCAATGTCTACACTGTTAAAACTGTTTTACTTCTAAAGAGTTTGTTTGTAAGTGACTTCTGTTAAGCCAGCTGCTAGATGTATTGGCAGTGAGCAGCCAAGTCCTGTCAGATCACAGGAGCTGACAGGCATGTAGAACCCATAGCTTTTCAGCTGCACGTTTGGCTATTCAGATCATCAACCTGTTGACTTTCATGTGGTCCCACTTCAACAGTCCCTCTCCTGTGTCTGGAGTCATAAAACAGATTCAGTAGCTGAGGGAGGCTGCTGGGATTTCCAATTCCAGTCTTGGTACACAGACTCTGTGTTACATGTACATCCCTTGACTTGTTTTAACTCAGTTTATCAAACCAAAGTTTTTTTTTAATCAAATGGAGTTGTTCAGAATCCATAAATGTGAGGTTCTGACTGATGAATTCTGGTAACTCACATTCAACTGACAAAAGAAGATCTCAAATGGGTGCCAGGCAGCTGGTGAAAGGTGGGGACCAAAGAGACTTCTCTGCGTATTGTTTCAGGTGAGCTCCCTGATTTAGGAGGAGGGAGGCAGAACAGAAAGCTGAGGCCTGAATCAGAACATGATGTTCCAAGCACAGTTATCTTTACAGCTATGAAGCACTTAGGCTACATGCCTTTCAGTGCTTTTAAGGTAGTTGGGGATTAAAACTCCAAAGATTTGGCAGGTTTTGCTGGAGGAACAGAAGAGGATCCACACTCCCAGTTACTTGCCTTTTCTCTTTGCTTGCATGTCTGGGATTATCAGAACTCTTGAAAATGGGATGAAATTTGGTTTAAAAGTAATCCTGCTCCTTGCAAAGGAGACCTGTGTCTTTGCCTCCCCCCTACTCCCATCTTTTGGATCTTTTTGGACTGTATAGGGCAGATCAAACCACAGGCAGTATTTTATTGTGCTTGCCCTACCTCTCCAAAGTCTTTCCTGCCTTAAACTGTTGCCAGTGATGGTCCTATGGTGGATGCTTAAAAATGGCAATATCTCATACTTGGGAAGTTCTTTGGGGCAGAGGTTTGGAACATGGGTATGCGTGGCAATTCCCTGTAGATAAGAAGTTACTCTGAGGTACCAGGCAGTACAAGCACCTCACCCTGGTTTTCACTAAAGGGAGCCCTTGTCTTTATGGCTCTTTCTGTGCAAATTACTGTTTCTTGCTCGTGCCTGGTTTTTGGTGAGCTTTTTTTTTCCATCCAGACAGGGTTCTCTTCACATGCTTGGAAAATGGGACTTATTGTGAACCACACAAGTATTTTAGGTTTATCTTCAGACTGTTTGGGGAAAATACTGTTTTGGTCAGTAAATGGGGAAAACAGAGTTTTACCTGTGAGTACTGTGACCAAATCACTGAGGAGAGGTACAAAAATGACACATGGACTGGGTGAAATTGTACATTTGATACCAAGAGTCTGTCTTCTGTTGTAGCCATGAACAGCTTCAAGGAAAACAAACCTTTGGTTTGATTAATTCAGAATACAATTTACTTAAAAAGATAGGCTGTGGAGAAGTAATGGTAGTCCTACCAAAACCACATTGTCCTGAAGTGACAGGCAAGTGAATCCCATGAAAGCATTAAAAGGATTCCTTCCGCTATAGCATAACCAGGCTATATTTCCTGCTAATCAAAAGCTAAATAATTTAGTGGCACGCAGGGAAAAACTATCCCAAATCCAGTCTCACACTGTCTCCCTCTTGAGATTTGTGCTTTATGCTGCGTTTAAGGTCTGCGTGTGTAGAGGGGGGATGAGTCCATCCATACTAGACCCTGGAAGCCTTTTCCAGGGTCAGTGCAGGCCATTCCAGGAGATTAAATAGTTGTGTGCCTTGACACTGTCTCAGGCTTATTTTATCTTGTGGCCAAAGAGGAAAACTCCAATGTGCTGTACATTTTTATATTCCAAAGTTGTTGAAGCTGCCGTGAAAGCTTGGGGTTGATCTGTCCAGGGAATAGCTGAGTTTTGGCACGAGAGGAAGGGCTTGAGCATTTGACATTGGAGGTGATTGATGGATCTTCGGCAATGCAAGAACTGAATTTTGCATTCTGAGGAAGAAATTATTTCCTATCTCAAATAACCCTGACAATAGTTGTTTTTTCCTGGGGGGGGTGAGATGAGCAGCTGTGACAAAGGAAAAGGAGACCACCACTCTCAGAGGCAGCTAACCAATGAATTGGCTTGGAACTACCATAAAACTTCCTCTCCTGCTTTACCTCATCCAAGCATCCACTACTAGCTGAATATGACAAAGCACTCAAGCCATTTTTGGAGAAGTTAACAGTCAAAAAAAAAAATAGATCTAAAATTATTAACATTAGCTACTCACATATTAAATGATGGGATGGCTTATGTTTTTTTTTTTTAGAATTGTATTTCCATTAGTGCACGGTTGCTTCAAGTTGGGAAGCAATCTTCTGTACCCATGAAGAAAAAATAGACATTTTAATAAATACAGATTGTAGGATTGTAATTCCGTATCAGAGTAACCAAGGATAATTGTCATATTGAGGCTCAACAATGTTGTTATTGCCTGTGTAGCTAATGTGTTTGGAGAAGGAACAGCAGCTTTCTAGGCAAAAGTCAGGAAAGTAATGAGGGTTTACCTAGTTCTGCTAGCATCAACTGAGAAGAAAATGAGGAGTTTGCAGATCTTTTCACAAGCAGTGGATGAGCATGGAGAGCAGCCTGGCTCTCTCCTCTCTTGCTTTCATCTTTTAAAATTAGGCTGCACCTTCCAGGTGTTTTCAGGTAGCTCCTTTCTGCAGCAGGAAGATTTGATACAGAAAAATCCTTGAACTGCCAGGAGCTGGAAGGATGTGGGAGGAGGAAGTGCAGGATATCTTCTGCTCAACAACCACAGGAATTAGTGACTTAACTTCTCAAACTCTCAGACATGCCTTAACACGAGAGGAAGGGTGTCTTTCTCCTGTTCTTTCCCAGTTATTCCTTCCTAAAAAGAAATTGCTGGTTTAAGACAAATTCAGATTGCCTCCTTTTCTGCTCTGTCCTACTTGGTCTGGCAGCCAGAACTTCTTCCTTTTTTCTCCTCTCAAGAGCAAAACCAAATGTTCTGGGTTTTTCTGTTGCCACTTTTTCATGGTGGTTTAAATTAAAGCCTGCAGTATCTGCAAGAGGAAATGTTCTGGCAAATCTCTCTTCTAGTGCTCGTTGTTTTTCACAGGGCACAGTATATACTTACATGTCAGCCTTCCTGCAGCCTCTGGGTGTTCCTGCCTGTGTGCAGTGGCTCTAGGGGGGAAATGCACATCTGGATGTGTGTGTGCACATCTGCCTACCCCTGGAGAGGTTAAAGTTACTTGGGGTGCATGTGGGTGAATTAGCAGACCTGAGTGGGAAGGCTGATAAGAACAATTTTAACTTGGTTGAATCTTGTGTGACTGACTCTGGCTTGAAACCTCTGACTCCCTTGTAACAGGTAAACTACAGCTGTTAGGGAAGAGCAGGGAGCTGTCACTCTTACTTCTTTTGGTCTTAAGTAATTATGTTAGAGCAAGATGGATTACCTAGCTTCTTCAGGTGAAGGAATATGTGGGAATTCTGTTTTAATTCCAACTGGAGCAGCTCTCTGATAATCCCCTCCGCTGGAGATGCCCACCCCACGTTTGAGATGCTGTACTTGATGTGTGAGCTCTCCCTGTGAAGCATGTTGGCTTAGCAAAGGTAATTTGAGCTAATCTTTCTAACTTTGCACTGGAACAGGGTGAGAGCATTCATCCAACCAGTTCTGGGGGCTCAGCAGGGGGTGGTAACTTGAAGCAGGGCTAGTAACTTTGGACTATAAAGAGTTATGCAACAGTGTTTGCATTTCACCAGAGTTTATAAAACAAAATGGTAAAAATGACAAATAAAATGTGGTTTGGTATGTGTTTTTAATTTACTGGGCTGTTTTTATTTGGCTTATATGCACAGTGGACTGCAGTTGTTTGGGAACGAGCTATAAAGCTTCTTTCTCTTCATCACTCTGCTTTCCTCCTTCCCTCTCCTGTGAAGTATTCTGTTGTGGACAGAGTCCTTCCATTACCTTAGCCAGAGAAATCCACCTACTAGTTGCATTTCTTCTCTGGGATAGAAGTCTCTCCATAGGCAACACCATTTTGCAGTCAAGGAGTGATGTGCAGCTTTCTAGAGGACAGCATCTACAGAACTGTTGCCAGTAGTTTTCAAAAGAAAAGTCTGACTAAAAAAAGAAGTGAATTTAACCAACTTGTCTTCAGAACTTGCACAGCTTGCTTTGGCTGTGCAGACAACACATTCTTGAGTGGGTGTAACTCTCCTGTGTAGTAATATTAGGAGTATGTGCTGCAGAATGCTTCTGGTTTGGTAGGATCTAGAGTAGGGTAGACTTCAGACCAATTCCTTCTCTTCTTCACCCCCAGCTTCCTCTGCCCTTCCTCTCCCTCCTTCCCCTGTTTTCTGCACCTGTAGCAGAATTGCCACAGTCCCTTTGCAGGTGACCTTTGATCAGCAACACTGCCAAAGTGACTTCTTGGTTTGGGGAGGGGAGAGGTGGGAAGAGCAGAGCTTTGGCTTCCTTCTTCTGCCTCTTCTTTCTCCTCAGGCCTGCAGAGCCCCAAGGGGCTCCCAGAGGACTTGATCTTAGGGATGGGTGGATGGGGCATCACTGCTGCTGTCTCTCCACACCTCACTTGCAACATTGATTTGTCTTGCTGGTTGGACACTGCTTATCTGTGGAGTTAATCAAATGCAGATCAGCCTTGCATTCCTTGGGCTGAACTGATTCCTCTCACTCCTTGGTTTTGAGATAGGGATCGTGGATTTCATGTTTTCAGGGCAAGGCAAACCGACGTCTTGGCTGGAGCCCAAGGAATGGGGTGGGTGGCAGAGTTTATATATGTGCTGGGGGTTGATTTGGCTCTAGCTGCTGTGCAAAGTTCACTATGGCAGCTGAAAGATGCAGAGAGAAGCACTTTCAGAATTAGAGACAGTGAGGTAATGAGAAAGTGCCATAGGAAAGGAAGTGGTGGGGGGGAGGGGAGGGCTCAAAAAGTGCCTTGACATCATCTGATAGGTTTTCCAGCCTGTGCAGCAGCTATTTTTATGCTTTCAACTCACAGTATTTACAGCTCAATGACAGCCAACTTGCCAAAAGTGGGGGTGGTGGTATATCCCAGAGTGGGCTGGGGGACTGAAAAGCTGCTCAAAAGCTACGGCAGAGGTCCAGGTTCCTGAGCACGCCGCCTTCTCTTGCCTTTTTATTGGCTTTTTTGTTCTTACATCTGCATGGTGGTTTACCTTTGGCTACCCGGGTCATGCCTAGGAGTTTCCTGAATGCTGACTGACAGCACTAGCTGTCACCAGCTAGTTGAAAAGACAGGAGTATGTAAACTTCAGGTTCTTCCTGAGAACTGGAGAAGCAAGAATGTACAGTGCTCCCAGCCTGGCGTTTCTACCTCTTCCTGAAGGTCACTGCTGGTGGGAGGCAGGATCCCAGGAATACCTAAAGCAAACTCACATTACACAAATGTGATCCTTAGCTGAGAAAAAGTAAGCAACACAAGTCTCCATGTGAAGTGTGTATTTATTTTGAAGTATAAAATGAACAGAGTCATAAGACATGAAAGCTTTGCAGGGATGTAGGTACAGCATTCTCTTATTTTTCCAGATTTTATCTGCTTGGTAGAAATATCAGAGACACATCTTCAAATATTGTGGGCTCATATTTCTTTCTTAGGGTTCATCTGGCTTAGACCTCGACTGAGATCTTTCTCATGTTGCCTGAGTGAGCATATTGCAGCTGTCTGCCAGTTTTTAGCAGTATGTTGTTTGTATTTCATCACTAAATTGTGTGCACGCAGATCCTTGCAGGCATTGTGTTGTCTGAGAACATTGTTACTGGGGGAGAAGAAAGACAGTTCCAATATCTGCAGCAGGGTTAGAACTTAGCCTAGAGGTGGCTCACTCTTCCATATTTCCCTCCTAGCACAGAATGGGAGTTGGAAAAATCTGCTGCTTATATGCTGAGTTGGCTGTTGGGGATAGGGAAAAAAAAAAGGAAGAGAAAGTTAATGAATTCATTTAAATTTGTTTGAAATAGTGTTCCAAAGCAACTGTCAGAGTTACTCATCAGGCCTTCCTTGTTCTTGCAGTGCAGTGATATTTCTGTCCATGTGATTGTTGATCAGACTTTCAGATGTTGTATCAGTACATTAAGATCCAATAAAACATTTCTTTTTAACTTTTTGATGCTCATCAATGTCTGGCAGTAATGTCAGTGTCTCATCCAAGACAGGTTAGGTCTTTAGTCATCTATCAGAAGCCAAGTTTCTCAAGGAGGTACCCCACAAGTGCTTGCTCATGCATTGAAGGTATGGGCCCCTCAGAGTTTGTTGTCTTTAGAGCATGGAGAACATTATCCAAGTTCTTTTTGGAGTGTTCTGGCCCATCTCTTTCTGTTTTGTATAACTGCTCCTTCTTTTGGAACACTAAAGAATGCCGTAGGACAAATTTGATGCTGGAGGAAAAAAAACTTAGAGCATCTTGCTCAGCAAAGAATAGATTTATCTACCTACCATTGAGGAGGTGCTTTTCTTTCCAGGCTGTTTTCCACATAGGAAGAAAGTAAAATATCTCTGCAGCTCTGCAAAAATACAGAGAGGAGCAGATCTTCCTCAAGTTGGAGTTATTGCTTCTAGCAGCAGAGGATGGGTTATATCATCAGATGGCCAAAACTGACAATATATCTCCTCTCTTCTTTATTCTTAAGGTTTTCTTCCTCAAAACTCGGGCAACATTTTAGGGCTGTTTTGGCAATATTTGGGTAACTTGTTTGGATAGAGCAACTGGCTGCTGTTTCCCAGGCCTTGTGTGCTGGAGTGAGCTCCCTGGCTGGCAAAGGAGTGGCAGAGTTTGACCTCTGTAGCTGAATCTTGTCATTTCCACCATCCAGAGGTATTGCTTGCCAGAAAAAGTAGGACTCAGACTGGCAGAGGATAGTTGTTCTTTAGTTATTACAGTAATTATCAGAGCTGTCTGCAGAGAGCATCAGCCTGATTCTCTGTGCATGTGTTGCTGCTGCAAGCAGAGATCTGGATGGTGTTTCTCTCCTCCTTCCTTCTGGCTTTGGAAGTCCTGTGGGCTGCCAGGTCAGCTTCCCGAGGCAGCTCTGCAGCGTCACAACTGCTAAGGTCCACCCAAAAAAAAAAGCTCATCTATTTATGCAGTAATTTGACCTTATTGGCCAAAGTTCATTGTGAAACTGAACCTTTACTTTGACTTTTACAAATCCTAAATTTAAGATGAGGGTTTGTGTTGAGTAGACGTTGGTAATTTAGGGATAATGCTATTGCAGAGCTTTATAGGATCACCAAAGATAATATAAAGTTTTATTTTTTACCCATAGGAGCTTTAGATTCTGGATTCTTTTCCAAGTGGAGGTTGAAAATTTTAGATTAAGAGTTCTTGGTGAAGGTGAGAAGGAATGTCACTGATGCCATCTAGCATCATTATTTAATAAAGATGTAAAAATCTGTACAGTAGTTTTTAGTTTATAACTTAAAAAAGTTAGATTGTTTTGTTCCTCTGGTGCAGCTTATGGCAGTGTTAAAGTCATGGTTTTAAATCTGATTGAACACTGCTTTTCTGAGATATGAGCTTTGTTATTCCAGCTTTTTTTTGCCTTGTTGTTACTCCAGCCTTGTTCTATGAAATGGCTCAGATGCCTCTCAGGCTATTTGGAGAGGAGTAATTTTTGTCTTGATTGGGGGTGTGTGTGCAGAATATGAAATGGAGACTGTTTCAGTAGGGTTTAGAATATTCACTGTCTTATTTTTGTAACATCCATGTGGCTATGTTTGCTTCATGCTCATAGGATGACACCCATTACTATGATTTATTTTTTTTTTCTTTTTTTGTCCCCCCTTCTGGAAAGATACCACAATACTTTTTTTTCAGATACGTGTATTCATTAGGCAACTTTTTTTTTTCCCCCTCAGCCTTTACCACACCTTTTATGATGCATGTTTTGTGAGGTTAAAATCCAACAAAGCTACCAGCTGTACTGGGGAGAGTCTTTCCTGGCTGTTGCTCAGATGGAGCATGCTTTTCCCCAGCCACTTCCAATTCCCATCCCATGCTGGGCAGTAGCTATAACTAAAGTTTATCAACCATATGGCATCTCTTCTGCATTAGATAAGCTCCAGGTGAGATGCCTGCACGGATTCTCAAGTTGTAGTGCTTGTAGTGGAGGGTGATTGATGGGGGGCTGCAGACGATCTTCAGGTAGGTGTTGCTACTAGGTTGGGAGAAAGGATTTAAGGGAAGAAGAGGTGAGAATTGTTCTGGACAGAAGCAGGCTGCTGTTAACCTATTTGTGGTTGCAGAGCAAGTGCATATAAGACTCTGTTTCCCAGATGATCAGTTTAGAACAACTAAAATTCCATTTCTAATAGTTTAAACAAGAAGGGGGGAAAGGCAGCGTGGAGTGATGGTGTTCTGGCCTGTGTGCACGGCGTGCTTACAGTGGGGAGGTGCAGGGGGAGAGAGGGCAGTGCTCAATCATATGATATTGCTTGTCTGGCAGGTGTCTGGGGTGTGAGTAGAGAAACCAACTGTTCACTATTTTGGGTGAATGAGGTTGGCTGTGACTGCAAGTGGCCCCACAAAGAAGTGCAGTGTGCATCTGTTGATAAGCACAGCTCTGCACAGTGGGGTCCTGAGCACCCGGAGCCGCTCGCGGAAACAGGGACCTGTCTGCATGAGCTTCGAGACACTGGGAAGAAAGGTTTTGCCAGGAGTGTTGCTGATCTTAATCTTTAGATGTTGGCTGTCAGGATTTGTCTGTGCCTTGAGTACCTCTCTGTTCCTATGCAAGCACAGCCTTGGAATCTAGCAGTAGACTGATTTTTTTTTTTTTTTTTTTTTTCCCCCACTCTACTTGGTGCAGTGACCGAAACCTGGTAGAGAAATTGTGGTTGGGTCTCTCTGGTGAGGATTAAGCACCCCTTCCACTAGCTTGGGACGCCTCCTGTGTTACAGAATCTGCCTTCAGGTCCAGGGATTTCCTCTAATATGTTGGATAAAGCCAAGACACTCCAGCCTGCCTATGTCGGGATTGTGCCGCTTGCAGAGACAGTGTCAAAGCAAGGGAAGAGCTGTTCCACCACATACCAGGATTCATACCACAGCTTGCGAGAAGGTTAGCAGGCTCTGCTCTCGTTGTTGTAGGCACTGTGCAGTTGATTTGTGGGTTTCTTTCTTTCTTTCTTTCTTTTTTTCTTTCCTTCTTTTGCATCTTGAATCTGCCTGCTTTCGCTTTTCTGGGCAGTAGTCCAGATTTTGGGTTTCCCAGTGACTCCTGTGACCTGTTGTCCCTGAGGGCGCTCATAAGCATGTCACACGACAAGCTTGGAGCTCTGTGTGTAGCTACTTGCAGTGCCTGAACCTTGAGACCATTTCACTTGCATTTGGAAGTTTTAATTTCACAGTTTAAATTTCTTCCTCTGCCCTATGCCTATAGGGCTCTTGTGAGCAGTGTTTTAAGGCTGTTTTATTAAAGGTGTAAAGGCTGGTTCTGGAATGGCAACTTTGCTTTGAAGGAGATAGAGAATCATGCTTTAAGTTTCAGGACGTTGTTTGTTGGAGAGTGTGAAAGGAATGGAGTGTGTGTATCTAAATGTGTTTCTGTTTTAGATAATGGTATTCCCAAAATATTGTGGTTTTTTTTTTTTAAATGGCAGTTTCTTAATTCTGGAAGATTATATAGACAGAGGTCAGATTTCTGGGAGTGAGATCTATGAGGAAAAAAGATCTGGACAAACTGAAAAAGACTGAGAAGATGAAAACATACAATGATCCATTCATAGTACACAGCATAATAAATAGCAACAAACAGGAACGAGGAAAAGATCGAATGAGAACAGAGAAGGATGGATCAGAACGTAACAAAATGCCAGTGGCAAACAGAACAAGGATGGTGTTTTATCAGAAATAGTGGATCTGCCTAGCTACAGGTGAAATTTTGCTAGGAAAACCCAGGAGTGAACAGAGATCTTGAGCACAGCAGCCTCGGAAACAAGGTGATAACCGATTTCAAGAGTGAGTAGTGTGATCTGAGAGGAGCTGACAATGACTTGCAGTAACATTTTTGACAAAAAAAAAGTGAAGGGTAGTAGGAGCTGAGGGTGTAAGGCCACATTTGCTGCAGAAAGATAGCCAGTGTGTAGGAGATGATTTTAGCACTTGCATTTAGAGGCTTTTTCTCTCATGTGCAGCTCTAGGCCTCCTGAGGCTGCCAAACAAAACTGTGAAGTTTCTACCCCCTATTGTCACTCCCCCTACCAAGTCTCTTCAGCTTAGATCAAGAGTTAGCCTGTTATTAGATTTTTAAAATATTACTGGTTTTGTTGCTTGTTTTCTTTGGAATACTCTTTGTTGAACAAATATGGAAAACTGAAGTCACAGTCCTCAAATTCAAGTTTGGGAGTTATAAATCCATTAGTATAGGCAGTATTCCCAGATCACTTTGCTCTGGAGGTGAAGAACTGCAGCACATCAATCTTCAGAGGAAATATCAATCTTTGGAAAATGCTCAAAACAAAATTAAAAAAGCCAGAACTTGGAACTGTTTTGTACTTGTGAGGCATTGATTTTCAGAGAAGGTGAGCATGCTTCATTGGGATGTGCCAGGGTGCATCTTTCATCCAGTCACTAAATATCACAAGCTCTACAGGGGGAATAACATGTAGGACAAGGAAAATGGAATTCTGTAGTGCTTTAATCAATATAAAACGTTTGCTGCTGTCTCAAGTTGAAGTGAAGGAAGGTCATTGAATTCTTGTGTAATTCTGATTATTGAAGAAGCTGTGCTGACTCTGCAGAGTCTAGCAATAGCATCAGCTTGCCCCACATCTAATTCATGCTACTCTAATATCATATGTGATGAGGAAAGCTACTTTCTGCCAGCTGCCAAACAGGAAGGGTAGGAAAGAGAAATGCCAGCTCCTTTCATATCAGAAAGAAAAAGAATAAACTAGCTTTGCAGCTGCTCCATTCAAGCCTCCTGCAGCCTCAGGATGCCTGTTGTGCTTGTGCTGCAGCATGGGCTGGGTTTTGCAGAGCTGAACCTTACAGGTAGTGTGGAGAAGCAGATGCACTCATGTGTAAACCCTCATGGAAGCTCTGGAAGTCCAGAATTAGCACTGAACTGAAACAATTGACTGATGTACCTTAGTTTTAGCCTGCCTAAAAATGGAGTGACTTGGTATTATTGTTGCCCAGGACAGAAAATTCATGTGCTTCTCTTCCTCACTCCTTACTACATAGGGTGAATGGCTGCCAGTCTGTTTCTCCTCTTAGCAAAGCCAGGCAGATTAGGGGTGTCTGTATTATGCTAACAATGCTTATACCTTTTATCTTAATGAATCTCATGAGAAGTGGCTATTGGGAATAGAATTCATCTTGTTTCCTTGCCTCTGGAAAACAGATGGTCTCCTAAATCTGATTTATTTAGGTGGGTTTTTTTTGTTTGTTTGTTTTTAATTGGGACTTGACACTGCTGATCCTTTCCACACAGAAATGGATTTGACATGGGGAAGTCAAAGAACACACACTTGTATTTTTCAAAGTATGTGTTTGGGCAGTTATTAGTAAAATTCCTAGAATTCAGGAATTCATAAACATGTTTTCTATTCAGGAATGCATTGGAATGATTTAGATTTCAGATACCAGAGCCTAGTTTGCATCTCCTAGACCAGTTAACACAACAGTGTGGTAGCCCTTTGTGAAAGATAAGTCACAAGCTTTAGAAGACTTCAGAAAGCTACTCAAAAACTCATTACCATTCATGTCAACCCAGCTTAGAATCAAATCCTTCCAAAAGTAAATTCCAACTTTCCCACCTGTGTGCCACGTCGTTCATTTGTGGCTTTTAAGTGAAACACTTTTTTTTGGTGAATCCTCCTTCCAAAAACTGTTGAGTGTGACTTGGGGGCTGACAGTGAGACTCACCTGTCTTTTTCCAAGATTTGTGTCTCAGGGCCCAGACAGAGGCACAAGTTCCTGCGTGCCACCCGATCCGCCGTAACGGCGTGCACATTCTTGGGCCACAGCAAATGGGAGGTAATTTGAGTGAGCTTAGCCTTTGATTAAACTATTAATATCTGTTCAGCACTTCGAAGAGATCAGGAGTCATGCGAGTGCTTGTTAACATATGGCTTTCTTCATGATCTAGACCTTGTTGTCGTAACACCTCCGGGCACCTGAAGGTAAAGCTCATCCAAAAAGTGGCCCATCCAGTAGAGGGCAGAAGAACCTGCACGTGTAGACTTGGAAGCTCTCAACACCCTGGAGATCCCCAGAAAGAGGGCAGCCCCTGCATCTGAGGCATCTCACAGGAAGGCAGGGTGACATTGTTCTGTAAAGGTTCATCTGTGTTGTCTCAGTTCATGAAGATGCTGTGGGAGGTGTCCAAGTGATGCCTCATACAGATGCAGATTCATTTCTGATGGCAAATCCAGAGGCACACCAGATGTGCGTACTTAGACTTGTCTGTGTAGCCTCATGCCACAACCACTCTGTGCAAAATGTGGGGCACAGTGACTGGCACTATGCTTAAAAGGTAAGAGGTGCATCGAATCTAAGGTAATGATACATTAATGTGAGGTGGCTTGAAGGTGGCAGTAAGATGGCAATTGAAATTTATTTTTGCTTAATTCCCAGCTTGCCTTCTTTGACTGGGAAGACTAAAGGTGCTTCAGAGTCTTTGTTAATGAAAGAGTTAATGCTGCATGAGCAGGGTTTTTCTCAGTCAGTCGTTATCAGTGGAAGGAGAGCTGTAGCATTATCCCTGGAGTTGAATCCACATATTTCTTTGGTCCTGGTGCCCTGGTGTGTGTTTGGTTTTTTTGGCTAGGACATGTATTCCCCTCTTGGAGTTTACTGAACTATTCCTGTCAGTGTAATGATCCCCAGCTGTTGCTTTAGCTATTTTCATGCTGGGAATGGGAGGACGACGAGTGGGACAGAGGCTAGCTTGTTTACCACACTCTCATCTACTTCACTTATCAAAAAATGGCTACTATACTACTTTATTTAGCACAAATACTAAAAGGACTTGCACCTTCAAGAGCAAGGAGATTGGAGGACTCAACACGTGCAGAAAACAAAAAGAATAGAAAATGGGTGTGGTGCAATTACAGCTGTCAGTAGCATTTACGCAGACAATGCTTTGAACTAGTAATGATACCAAGTAAAATTTGCAGTTGAGTATTTTCCGGCCCTATCAACTGAATTTTCTTCACAGTTGAACAGAGCCTCACGTTCAGGTGGTGGTGCTGAGGTATTGATAATCCTAGCAACTGGGAAACGTGTTAATAAAGCTTGAAAACACTTGAATGGCTTTGGAATTATTCAGTGTTTGTTAATAATCTTGTTGTTTATTTTCGTAAGAAAATACCTGTATTTATAATTTTAAACAGCAAATGACTGATTTTTTTTTTTGAACACAGAACTACAGTACTTAAGCTTAGATTGCCTGTTTTGCATCCATAAACATCCTCTGCAGTTAAAGTGCTTGCTCAGAGCCCTTGCCAGACAGATGTCACTGTGACTCTCCTGCCCAAAGAGTATAAGGGTCAGTGACAGTTGTGGTTCCTGCTCGTGTTTTGGGATCCACATCAGACTGCCTGTGTAAATCTTACCTCAGTACTTCTCTCATCTGCAAGACCTGTCACTAGCCACCTCAGATTTTTAGCATTCTGTCACACCTGCAAGTCGCTGATCAACAACTTAATGAATATCTATACCGATAATAAGTGCCTGCTTAGATCTTTCCTTTCATGCCCCAACTCCCCTCTCTCCAGTCTTTCCTGGGCATTGAATTACTGATCTTGTCACCTGCCACATCAATAAATTTCGATCCAAAATGTTAAAGCAGCACATTTCTTGGCAAGACCCTCTGCACCCTATGGTAGAAAATGGGATATGGCCCCTGACACAGCTTAGGTTTATCAAATAAAAACATCCTAAGGGGTAAATTGTGTTCCTTTTTCTTGCAGGAGGCCTGTAAGTGGGTGCATCATCCAACACGGAGCAGAACTCTTGGGTTTCTTTCTTTTATTTGGGCTATGGGAGATAAATACAATATTTTTCTTTGGCAGTGTATAAAATCTACTAACCTGATACCTCTTCAATCTAAGAGCAGGGCTGCAGTAGCTGAAGTACTTTACAACACAGTGAATGGTAGTAAGAGTAACAAAATGTGTTTTTTCTTTTCTCACCAGTGTATTCAGGGTTTTTTGGGTGTTCAGTGAGATGGGTAGAGGAACTGTGTGGGTGACCTACTGCCAAAGTTTATTGTGTATAGAGCAGAGTAAGCATCCGTCCAAGAAAACAACCAACTCTACTTTCCAGTCTGCAGTTCTGCCACCTAAAGTTAGCCTGATGAAGCTGGCAAGATAATAAGGAAGAGTATATATATGGCTTTGGGGTGTGGCTTCTTTCCAAAATGGACAGTGAAAATTAGTGAAATCCAGGCTTTTTGGACCATCTCACTTTAATACAGCCTTTCAGAAGTAAGCAGCTGTAAAGAACATACTTTGTAAGAAGATGGCCATTTGAAAGTTTTCAGTAGAAGTGCCCCTAATGGATTTTTCTCCATGGTAGGGACAGGGGTGATTGATTGCAGCCATGCTCATAAAGACCTCATTCTGTGGTCTTCATCCCCAAAGGCAGCTCATGCATGGCCCTGGTGCCATTCTGAGGCTATTTCCTGGAACATCTCTGCTGCACCCTACCAGTTGACAGATTTAACATCTTTTTGGTAATCTTCCTCACTTGAAACACTTGTCAGGGCACAAATATTGTGCTCCCCAGCTGGGTTGTTGGGAGGGATCTGAGTGAAACTCTCTGGGTGACAGAAGGAAGAGATTCACTTTGGAATTTCTCCATGTGGAGTTTCCCCAGCTTCATGCTGCTCTAGTTATAAATGCATGGAGACTATAGCTGTGTTTTTTTTAGGAACTGAATGTGGCAGCATCTATGTTGTTTGGCTGTTCATCTCTGCAGATTTCACAGTGGTGCTGGAAGCCAGGATGTACAAGCTCCCTTTGTGTAATTTGGTCAGTATTACAAGCAGCATGTAACCTGTCCCTGCAAACAGTTGTGGCTTTTCTTTCTTCTTTTGGTAAATGATGACCATTTTGATCACTGTCCTAGGCTTTCATGCCTCTTTCTATATTATACTTCTGTGTGAAAGCCCTTCTAAGCCTGCTTGCAGCTCGAACCCATTTCCATGCTCCAATGTCAAATTCTCCCTTTTCAGAAGTGGAAGACAACACCTCAGAAGTAGATGCTAAGCTGGTAGTACTTTTGTGCCTCACCGAGAGGACGTTTTAATGCTGCTAATAATAGGTGTCACATTGACTGCAGGCAGTTTAGAAGGAGGATTGTATCTTCAGGACTGACATGTGACCATGAATGTGACTACAGAGGCAGCACTGGCACCGTGCAGCATTCTGCCCTGCCACCAAGAGGAAACGTGTCTGCCCTTCAGTTGCTTTTGTTCACAATATTGGCAAAAGCCACTTCTTGGAGCAGTTGGAGAGAATCTTCCACTGGGTGGGAGTACGTGCTGCTGCTGGCCCTCTCCTCTGCCCTTCAGCAGAGCACTGAGCCAGCAGTAACACTTGAAACATCTGCAGAATTTGCCCACCAGTCTGAAGTCAGTGGTCACACAGGCCGTTCTGGATTGCTGGGGTTTTTTTAGTTTGCTGATTGGCCTGTTAGATTATTTAGAATTATATTATTTAGATATTTATAACTATGATAGCACTTGAAGAACCACATTAAGCCTCATGGTTTCAATGCTGTGGATCTTCCCTCATGAAAAAAAAAAAAAACAACAAAGTTAGTCCTGGAGATCTGTAGTCTAGAGTTTTGAAAGAAAGTAAATATGCAAAGAGAAGGGAAGTGAAAAGTAGTAGATAGGTGTTGTATGATCACAGTTTAAAGAGTTTGGGGGAATTTGATGCACTTTTTATGTGTAATGCAAATTCTGGGGATCACCTTCCATACTGGGCTGCTGTGAAGGAACTGAGCTCTAATGTAGAGGTACATGACTGCCATAGCCAAATCTTGTAACTCTTTTACAAGTAGAAAAAGAATTATAATAGAATTTGTACTTAAACTGTAAAGAAGGTGTCAGACTTGCAGTACAACAGCCAAGATCTTTATTTGAACCTCAGATGCCATAATTGTGGCATGTGTTCTTTACAGTCTTTGAGAAAACAGCAAAGGTGTTTCTGACTATCATGAATTAAAAAAATATGGTAATCCCTTGTGGCATCCACCTGAAATTCTTGTTAAGAGAGGATGCTGGGGCTTGAAAAAAAGCTGGTAGGAGGAATGGTAACCAGATAGGGAGTCCTCTGAGTCTTTATTTTGCATGTAACATGCATGTTGGACAAAACTACTTTGGTTCCATGTCCCATGAAATAACTGTCAGCACAATCAATGAACTGAAGCTGGGAGATGCTCAAGCTTGCTAATTTAAAATTCTAAGGGCCAGCTTTCTGCATTCCCTATACAACCAGTTAATTCCTTCTTCTAAGGAACTGCTGGTTTTGTACTTAAATTTGCATGCTTCTAGGTGTTGGTTTTTTTTTTTCTCCAGCTTGTGGAACAACACATTTGCTCTCATTTGCATCTGGTGTCAGTAAATCAAATATCTTTAGGTGGTTAAGAATACCAAGAGGTCTTGGAAATACAGAATTATCCCAAGTTTCAATGGGAAACCCAAAAATCACAGCTCATATGTCGAGTTGTCCCAGCTGTTGCCACAGAAGTTCTGTGGTGTCTTGACCATTAGATGATTTCTGTGAAGGGAAGATTTTAACTGCTATCTGTAGAGGGTGCCCTGTGGCAGAAGGAAGGCTGAATCCTTGGGCCAGCACCACGGTCTCTGAGAAACACTTGAGGAAGTTTTTGGCCTTGATCTGGGAGGCTGTTAGTACCCTGGAATGCTGTGCTGGAGCAGAAATTGCAGTATGGGAGGTAAGCTATGAAAGAAAAATATTAGACCCTGTCTCTCATTGCTGAAAGAGGCCTGAAGGAATTAAAAACATGTCTAATCAATTGTGTTTTTTATGGATGTGTCTTAGCACTGTTACAAGATTTGATTTTTTTTCTGCTTATTAGTAACACACAAAAACATATTAGCTGTTGAACCCAGAGTTTTAAATAAAATGAAACTTTTTTTTTCTTTTTTTTCTGTATAACTTTTCAGAAAAAAAATATTAACAACTCTCATGTCTTATCTTTAAGGAAAGGTTGAGATAATAAATAATAAACCTTTTAATAAAAAGGTTGCAGCTCGCTCTTCTTTTAAGCAGAGATACCTCTATCTTTAAAAGAAAAAAATGAAAAGGGCTCAAACCTGTTTTTCCCTTGTGCAGCTTGCCATTTTTGCTGTCACGTTAGTAGACAGCTGTAGATCTGATTGTCAGGATCTATCTACCCATTCCTTCTTTTTCCTTCATTTGTCCCCATCTGCCATGTCATATTAAATCGGAGGATTTCTTTCCAGGGTCTTCTTTGCAAGGTGGTTAAGGGCAAGGTTAGTCCCTCCTTGTTCCCTGTTTCATGGAAACATATAAATCAGTGTAGACTGTGACTCAGGATTACATGGGGAGCTGGGAATTCTGTTTTTTCCCCCCTCAAGGCTTCCCTTCCAGCTATAGATAGGAACAATGGATGTAGAGATGGCATCAACAAGCACTGATTACAGAGAATATTTACTGTCATATGATACTTATCTATCAGTTTTAGGTAGACCTTTCTACCTAGGTATTTTTTTACAGGTCATCTTGTTGAATCATGCAGGGTAGCCAGATCCCATAGATATGGATGTGTGCCTGGTAGTTCATGCTTATTTTTCACCTAACCAGTATTACTGGGACAAAATAATTTTATAAGAATCTACAATCATTTTATAAGTGTCTACATTTAGCCCATATCCAAGGCTGAACTACAGCCATCACTTTATCACTTCAGGAGCAGGGTCAGGAGGATTCCTCCTCACTGGTTTCCCTGTTTATATTTGGCATGGTGTTTATGGTATGGGATGTACCTGTGAGCCAGCTCGGGTCAGCTGCCCTGGCTGACTCCAGGCTGCTCCAGAGCATGGCTGGCCTCTCATTCTCTCCCTGTGGAGAGCTTTGTGTATCTTACTGAACAGACCAGCTTACACGTATTTCATTTATTTAATGAAATTAAATGGTTACATGTATTTCAGATTAATTTCTTAAAGTCCTATTTTAACAGCTTCAGTGAGTGATGAAATGGGCTATTAGGTGTACCAAGATTTATGATAAGAATGAGCTTCTATGCATTCAAGACTTATATACTAACAGCAACACATTTACCTGATTTTAAAAGTTTAGGATTAAAGAAGACAAAGCTGGAATTGCATTAAAAGGTAGCAATGATTAAAACGACGTGAACCTCACTTAAATTTTACACATTTAATGGAAATGGCAGGACTTAAGTGGTGCAGGAAGAATGTAAAGGGACATACTGTGAAATGCACAGCAATTGCTAGTCTTTATTTAAAAACAAGACCCAAAACCAAACCCCAAAAACAAGATAAAAAGAACCCTGCAAAATTCAGCATAACTTTTGTAGTAATACTCAAGTTTGCACATATTTAGAGCAATAGCCATGAGTAGCACCCACAAAATAATCACATTCAGTTGTGTGCAATCTTGAGGACTGAGGTTGTCACAGCACAGGGACATGGACCTGTTGGAGCAGGTCCAGAGCAGGTCCATGAAGGTGAGCAGAGGGCTGGAACATCTCTCCTATGAGGACAAGTTGAGAGAGTTGGATTTCTTCAGCCTGGAGAGGAGGAGAACCTGGGGAGACCTTATTGTGGCCTTCTGGTATTTGAAGGGGGCCTACAAGAAAGCTGGGGAGGGACTTTTTACAAGGGCTTGTAGCGATAGGATGAGAGGCAATGGCTTCACACTGGAAGAAGGTAGATTTAGATTAAAAATTAGGATTAAGTTCCTCACTGTGCAGGTGCTGAGACACTGGAACGTGTTGCCCAGGGAAGTTCTGGCTGCTCCATCACTGGAGGTGTTCAAGACCACGTTGGATGGAGCCTTGCACAACCTGTTCTAGTGGGAGGTGTCCCACTAGACACCTCCCATTAATATCAAATTTGATATTAAGCCTCAAAAATGACCCATGGAGGTAGCTTTTCTGTGCTCATGCTGTGAGCCAGCTACCTTGTGGTAACGTGAGGATGGAAATAGTCCCTTTTGCTTTTGGTGGTATGTTTGCTTCTGATTCCATATTCTTTGGGGACCAGTTTCTTCTGTAGGTTGTGGTCTTTGATTCTGCTAAATTAGCCATATCAAAGAATCTGTGTTTGTCTGTCTCCACTAAGAAAGCTGCTTAATGCCTCATAACATTGACTCATTAAAAGATAATACAGGCGAGTATTTCATCATCTTTGAAAAGCTTTTAAAAAATTATTCCTATTTCATACTTCTCTTCCAACAGCATCCTCACAACAAAAAGAGACAATTGCCCTGTACCTGTTTTTCTAGTAGCCAAAACTAATCATCTGGAACATGGCCATGTAGACAGTGCTTCTAATATATCAGCAGCCATGTGTAAGCTGCATGTCATGTCAATGATTTTATATGACCCAAGAACATTTTGAGCTGTAGAAGCTTTGAAGAGAGTGATTTTATTAAGAAACAAGTCCTTCATGTCCTCAGGGTGAGAGTCAGCTAACTTCCTCTCTTCCTCCTCTTTTTGTGTTCTTAAATGACCAGCCACTCCTTTTTTCTCTACTTTTCAGCTGCTTTTAAAAGCTTCTGGGCATCTGAGAGCCTGAAGGCTTTTGGAAGTACTGGATGGAAAAAAGCAACCCTAGTGTTTTGTGACCCACATTACATCCTTGGGTTCTTACTACTGTGAAACATTTTGCAAGTTGGTGCTTTGGAGGTGAAGGATCTGTTGTGTTTTTTAAGAACCTCTTGCTAGAGGTCTGCATCAGGCAGAGTTGTACTCCTGCTCTCAAAAACTTACTAGGAGGATAAGAAAGAAAAGTCGGTCATGAAGAGAGTTTCAGGTCCTCTACACTAGATCTGGCTTGGATGCAGCTGTATGGCTTGCTTGGTTAAGTCCCCTGTTTGGCCTTGGGCCCACAGTTGTCTCTGCTGGACAAGCTGAGCTGAGTAAGGAGCTTATCAGTGTTCCGCAAACTTGAGAGGAGGCACCTGCCCATGGGGGGTGTGTTGCAGCAGAACACGCTCATTTCTGCAGTGCTGCTTAGGAAATCCACTTCCATCATTCCTGTGAGCTGTGATGGGGAACTGCTCCTGGTCCTGCTTTGGTTTCCTGTTCAGGATCTACTTCACAAAGCTCCTTTTTGGGTGTAGGGAGAGCGATCCCAGTCCTGCTTCTCCCAAAAAGACCACAGCATGAATATAAATAAGTGGCTTTTGCCTCTAGTGTGAAAAGTTCTTGTAACAGCATAGGAGATCAAATCCTTTTTCTATTCTTTCCCCTCTCAAACTCCATTTTCTCCTCAGCGTGGTTGCTAAGGAAGAGCTGAGGAAACTGCCTGCATTTTAACAGCAGCCGTTGGTGCTGCAGTAGAGAAAAGAGGTAGTGGGATGTGAGAGAGTCTCACAGAGTAAAGAAAACTTCCCCTTAACTGTCCCTTTGCCCAGGCTTGCTCCAAGCCACTCTTTCGAGTGCATTGAGATGAATAGAACCATATGGCTGCTGTTCCCAGCAGCAGTGGGTGCTTGCAAACCATGAGGATCAGTGGTGTATCTGCTGCTGCTCCTTCACCCCACAGAGGGATGGGAATTTTTGGCACCCCCTTCCCAGGGTAGCAAACTGTCATATAATCCCTGCAGTTTGGGTGTCATTTACAGTCTGCTTCACTTAAATGCTTCTCTGCTAACTGCACAGTCTGCTTAAATGCAAAGCCAGCATGTATTCCCCATCAGCAGCTAGTGGATTAAAAGGCTGTTAAGCTCAGAAAATTGCCTTTAAAAAAGGCCCCCAAAGTTGCCTTTTCTTTGTTGGTAACCCCCATTCTAGCACATTCTGCATGCTGTGGGAGGTGTAGGCGACAGTGCCAGAAAAAATGCAGCTCTGGGAGAAAAAAAAATAGGTTGGCTCACCTCAGCAATTTACATTATCTTCAAAATTCCTTTTGACCATTGTATGCTCCTTCATGGATCGTAAACTATGACAGCTGAATTTTTCTTATAGCTTCTTGTGGCCACTACAAAAAAAATTTGGTAATACTCCCCACCCTTTGCTGCTTCTGTGCAATGGGTGTCGCAACGAGAGCTGAGCAGATGCTGCTCTTGCTGGTGTCTGCACCAGAATCTTCTTATCCAAGCATGAAAGGACTAATGCAAGTCAACCTTCACAGCTGAAAAATGCTCAGAGACCACTTTTGGTGTAAGGGAAAGGTTTTCTTGCCACATCTCCAAGGAACTGAATTCAGTCATAAAATGTAGGATATAACCTCTGCTGCGTATTGGCTCCGGATCAAATGTGACTGTTTAATCAGGAGCTGGGAAAAAAATTCTCTCCTTAATGTAATTAGAAGGGCTGCTGCTGGCCAAGCAGTGAGTGGAGAAAGGTGCCTTCACCCTTCAAAGCAGTAGTGAAAGGCACTGGGGTATTTCAGTTAGAGGCCCCAGTTCTGCACAAAGAGCTGTAACAGTTTTGTTCAGCCAGCATCCCACGTTGTCAGAGTTGTCTTTTATGGTTGCATATTATAATTAAGTTGGTTGCCTATGGGCTGTTGGTTTAATCTACTGGTGTTATACACGTTGTACTGAAAAATTGAAAAGTGTTTGGGCTGGAAATGGTGGCCCAGTGCCACGTTTCCTTGGGCAGTGGTCTCTGATCCTCACAGAGTAAACCCACTCAGACCTACTCGGTGCTAAGCCAGTGAAAATTCTAATTCTTAAAAAAAATCTTCATTGCTGTTGAAAGGTGGAGATGTTGATGAACTCACTGGAAGGTTTCCATCTCAGCTCATGCTGTATTAATGCTTTCTTGGGAGTTAAGTGGATGCTGTAACAGGGGGCTTTCAATTGCTTCACAGGGTACAAATAAATGACCATGAACCCTTGTGAGCATTAAAGTGCATGGTTTGCTTTTTATTGCTTTTCCTTACGTTTGCACTTTCCTCAGATAATGAAGTTGAGCTAATTTCACTTTTTCTTCAGTAGTTTCTCTTTCTAATCACATGGCTTATTGATTGGGTTGCAAGGATGAATTGTTCAATCAGGCAGACTGCTTTCACTGGGTTTACCACGTCAATAAATTATGTCTGTGAGCATACAGCCTACCAGTTATGTCTTGCACTCTCCCTTTGTGCACAGGTATCCCTGCTGGAATTTGGATGAGTTCTGCCTCTCTCAGACCCTCTGCAGGGTTTTGTTTGGCTATAGCAGCCTTCCTGCCTTCCTCCCTTCCTGTTCTGCTCTACTGCTCATGCTGTCTGTTGTAATCCACCATATGGCTGTGCTTGACCATTACCTTGCTTGGGTGACCCTGAGTATCATTTGGGATTCCTTAGAAGACAAGATTTTGTAGAAATGTGAACACAGACTCCTTTGGCAATAAGTTTGTATTGGATCTAACACGCCCAGGACCTCATCACAAGCTGCAGTTGAGAGCTGTGCACTTCGCAAATATTTAATAAAACCCTCTTGTTGTAAACCTGTCCAGGTGTAGTCTCTAAGATGAAATTCTTTTATTTTTTCTCTCTTGAGATGCTGAGGTGCAGAGGCTGGAGTCTGGTTTCTGTAGTAGTTCCAGTCTGTCTGTATCTAGTTCCACTATGACACACAACGTATGGTTTAGAAATAAAGTATTTAGATATTAGAATAAATTCACATTTAGATGAAGAGCTGCAGAAACCAACTTAGCTCATCATAAATATTTGCTCTTGCTACTGCTTGCTACTAATGCACCCCTGTGCTATGACTGGAGGACTAGAGTTGTAAGTGTCCTGAAAGCACCCACACGAGTGCAGCCTCTGTATATTAAACATACTGCTCTGAGCTCCCACCAGCCATGAGCAGAAGGCAGCTTTGGTCTTGGAATATGCCCTATTAAGGCAGTTTTATGGTAAGATGAGCAAAAAATAATCATAACTTGCTGTATTTCACTAACAGTGTAACTGTTGATAGTAGCAATGTTATTTGTCTTTTAGGACACCCCCCACCTCCTCTCCATCCTTCTCTACCCCTCCTCTTAAACTGCTGGCAGGCAGCAATCCTCTACACCAGCTCCCAGATTTCTCTGAGATGTTTTATTCATTTTTGGAACAGTTCATTAGAGATATAAAAAGTTCAAGCTTTATTTCAGAATTTTTAATACTCGTGAAATAAATAAATGATGCCCAGTTTCAACTGGCAGAATCAGACAAACACACAAAGCCCACAAAATGTTGCATAGACCATGGCACAGGTTGAATGGAAAAGGTGAACAGAAGGGTACCAGCATGTAACTTATTTTCCCAGCAGGTATATACTCTGTTTGTATGGCCTGGTTGATTCTTAATTTGAAATTAATTTAAAGGTTAAGTAGAGAGATAAAGGGAACAGAATATTGCTGGTTTGTTATTGAAAGACACTCCAGTCTGCCTTTGAGTAACTTTGAGTTTCTCTGGTCATTCTAGACCTTTGGCTGAGCTCCATGTACAACAGCCTTGGATTGGCTCTTGGGACATCTGGTAATCTATATATAGGATTCACACACTTGCACACGTAAACAGGTGATCTCCTAAATATATGAAATGGCATTGGGGACTCCAAGTTCTTATTTAAGCCAAAATGAATTTAGAAGTGAACTGAAGTAATCCTTTTTTTGCTACTCCCTGCCACAAAAATCAGCTGTGTTGGAAAAGAAGGGCATTATGTGCTGAATATAACTTGTGCTTAATAGGCATGTATATAAATCCCAGGAATTACTTAGTGCTTATTAAAAATATCCTGAAAATGACCTTTTTCCTATTCTCCCGTTTAGTCCTCTTGACAGTTAGGTTCTTGTGTTAAGGGACATAGTGTTTAAAAATAAAAGCTGCCTATCATGGGGAGGGGAAAAAAGGTAGTTGATGGTAACAGATATAAAAATGAGATATCTATAGAAAATTCATAAGAGAGGGTGAAGTCAGGAAGGGAATTTGAAGTCATTGATGAAGTCTCTATCTGTGTAACTGAGACTGAGTTCTAATAAATCTGAGAGCAGCAGGGAGACTTCAGAAGAGCAAAAGAGCAGTAACATTTTGCATCACTACTGAAAAAGGGTGAGTAAAGAGTGGCTAAGCTGGTGTCAGTTCCAGGAAAAAAATGTGGAAAATTTGATAAAGAACTTAGATGGTGTAAGAACAGCAGTATAACCACACTGTTCAGCTTTCAGTTGGTGAAAACAGGTCCACTCAAATGGGATTTTGTTGTTTGGATGCATGAAATTTGGTTGCTAGGGGTTTTGTCTGGGTGACATAGACTTTTATAACATCTTTAATTTAGTAGTGAGGTATATTTTAGTTTTTAAAAGTATCTTTGAAATTAATGAAGTGCTGCTTATGTGAATTAAGAACTGATTGTAATCAGAGAAAGCAGAAAAACCATTCTAGCTGAGATCAGCCCAGTGTGGTGTGGAAAGAAATGCAAGAGGGTAACGGTGTGGATGGAACAAAGATTAGTGAAAAAGATTCACTGAAAATCCCTGACTCTGGGAGGTGAAAGGTAAATAGTAGGTGTTGTTAAAAATGGAAGTTGGTGGTCCTAACAGGCAGAGTGCCCAAAGGCCTAACATCCATTGCTAGATGTATAGATGGGAAGGCATGAGTAATGATGGGATTATCTGCACGTTGAAGCTGGGGAGATGGACCTGATGCTGTAGGTCTGTGTCTTGTCTGTGTACAGTTAGTGGTCTGTGCTAATTTATGGTATGGCAATGAATCCCTGAACTGGTTCACTAGCAGAACTCTTGCCATGCAGTGGGAGATTTAATGTGCCATTCCCTAACAGGGCTGAAATCACTTCCTGGCATCCTGCTGCTGGAAGGAGAAGTCACACTCCCAACTCATCTCAGTGTTTGCAGATACCTGGCTACACAGTTGTCCTCTTCAATACACAAATGAGATAGAAAACTATTCCAAGTTTCATCTGGGCTGTGATTTCTGTAGTGTCAGTGAGTCCATCCACCAGCCAGAGGAAGCTGAGGGATGATGTGGGGAGTGAGAGATTGGGCTCTGGCACAGCGAGCTGTTCGAGCCAGTGCTTGTGTAGATGTGTCATTGCCTGATTGGGGTTTTGATCACCTCAAAATGAATCCAGCAAATGAAGAACTCCCTGAACAGGCTATTCATGAGACCACATTGGCTCTCGTGCTAGCACAGGAGTAGGACTGGGATTGCATGCTGGGTGGGAGGAAGAGTCTGGGACTGGGGCTACCACTTCTGTTTGCAGTTTCATGGCCAAACGAGGGGCCTGTTCCTTCCCCTCTGTGCTCCCTCCTCCTCACTGGCTCCTGGCTGATCCCATGAAGAATTAGCATGGTGCTCTCTTACACCCTCCCTTCCCCATGCTAAAGGAAGTAATTTTCTGCCCAGGGTGCATATATTAAGAAATCCTAATTGGTCTAAGAAACAGAAGACAGGTGACTTGGTCACACACTCTGCGTGCAGAAATACCTACACAGGTAGGAGATATATTCTCAGAGTCATAACCCTTTCAAAGAAAGGTACATCAAGAGCCGGTGGAAGTGGAAGGTAGACAAATCCAAGTGAAAGGTTAAGCGTGCATTTAAGGGAGGGTGATAAGTCACTGTGCCAAGAACCAAGGAGGAGGATGGATCTCTTGTTAACTTCTCATGAAGACCAGAACCCTTGCTGGAAGATGTATCTTAGTCAAATGAAAGCTGCAAATAGGAGGTTGAAAGAAACAGGTAAAACGTGGTGATGCATGTAAGTAGATGAAGTGGCATCTTCTCCATAAATTTTTTGATCACTACTTTAGGGAGTGTACAGTGTAAATTTGGATAGAATGTATAAAATGGATGTATTGGGCAAACAAAGTCCTTGAGAAAGGCAGTTCCTTGAGAAAGGGTTCTAACGAGATAGACTGTAGAGCACTTTTGTTCTCTGGTGGTTCCACTACCTTTGTGTGGACTTCTCGTATGCAGACTGCACAACAAACATGAGCTTGGCAGAGAAACTGAAATGAAAACAGGGAAAATGCCATGCCATTCATTTTATAATATTTTATGTTAAGTATGCTTAGGAACTTGGGCTTGATTGCAAGTGCTGTTCGGCATCTTTTGATGCTCACTCAGGTTGTCCTAAATTGAGGTGTGTGATTATTTTTTTTTCCTTCAGTTTTTAAAGTTCTCTTTCATATGGAAGCTGTCTTTGACTATAAGAACAATCTCTAGAACGTTGCTTTGATTGTATAGTTTAAAGGGAAACTGATGTTATAATCTAAATGTTGAAATTATGATTAGTCCAGAGATTTGCATTAGAAAACGAAAGTAGGGAGTTGCATTTCACACCAGTCGTGCATACGTTCTGTTACACTAAAATAAACAGGAAAAATGCCTCTGATAAGGGATTCCTTTTGCTGTGGAACAAGGACACTTCTAGATACATCCATGATATTTCACTTTCATGAGATGTTTCCGAAGGTGAATTTCTGAGCTGAGGAAGGAAATCAGCCTTGTAATTCAGAGCAACGACCAATAATTTTGTCATATCAATTTAATCGGCACACGGTAATTAGAGATTTCAGGAGCCATTAGCAGCTGGGATGTCACTCTGTGTTTATTGGAGGACCGTCAGCCGACGTTGCTCTTTGTTTTTGAATATTAATGGTTTGGAAAGAAGTTGGTGCTCTAGAAAGAATTGAGAAATGGGCCTGGCTTTGTGGATTTTTATCACCCTGCCAAGACCCTGCGCAACTTCCTCTGCGGAAACCTGCCTGCGAGGAGCACTTCTGCAATTGGCAGGGGAGCAGGGTGGCAGGGGGACCTCTCCTTGTGCCTTGACAGCCCAAGAAGAGGACAAGATGGGTTTGCAAAGGTCTCTTCAGTCGTTGCTTGCACTGATGGGTTTCCCCCTCTCCTCTCTCTTTGCTGTCGTGCAGTGCTGCAGTTGAAGCTCCAGCAGCGGCGCACCCGGGAGGAGCTGGTGAGCCAAGGGATCATGCCGCGTAAGTAGCACTCAGAAGTCTTTGTCTGGGGGGTTTATGCATGTTTTGGAGTGGAGAATGGTTTCATGTAGCATTCAAAAGATCAGATTCTCTGTTTTGCATGCAAAACGGCATCTATGGGAGCCCCACCCTGTCCCACCCAACTTGGTCCTTCTCAAGTGTTGGTAGATACGGAGCCACCTCCGATGCTGAGGAAGGGTAATGGCTCCAAGTGTAACTCTACCCCAAAACCATGTTTATATTTGATCATGGTGTCTTCTGGGGAACATACTATGTTAGAAGTGTCTCACATACTTGATGCGTGCTGGTAATCGCTCTTTCACCAGGCTTCCTGCCTCTGCAATTTCTGTTCTTGTTTGTCAGCTCCCCAGACCTCTGCTCTGAGGCAGCTGTGACTTTGTATGTACCTATTTTATAAACCAACTAAGACCAAGCAGTGCACACAAAATGTTAACCAGCAAGGGAGCCTGGTGTAGGTTTGTAGCTAGGAAGAGCACTGTGGGCATCAGACATTGAAGGCAAAATCTGCAGAGCCAGAGAACTTTTACTTTTTTGGGAGGACACATAGGATGTACTCTAATGCCAAGCTTTTCATTTGCTGTCAGGTTAGTTTTGGAGGATGTATTTTTTGTTTGTTTTGTTTTGTTCCTCTCCTTCTCTGCAAAATGCAAAAAGATTTGATAATAGTTTTGTCATGCTTTGGTGCCTCCAACCTGTTGACTTACAGGTAACAACTTGAGGGAAGACCAAAGAGCAAATGTTTTATTTTTGAACCTCTCTCAGTTTCACTTAACAGCTTTAGTAAAAGGCAATGGATCAGGTCTATGTTTTCTTCTTTCAAAAGATTTCCTCCTCGCCTATTTCCCAAGCCTTACTTGAGGACAGTGTAGTAATGAGGGGTTCCTCCTTCCTTCTATTTCTGGGGTGCACACTGTAATATGACACAGTGATGTGACTGAGGCTTTGCTAGAGGCGTAAGGTTAGGCTGTCATCTCTCTGTCTGAATGAGGAGAACCTGTCAGCAGCACTCTGTCAGCTGAAGTGGCTCACTTGAAGGCACCGTCATGCTCAAGATGTTTCTGAGACCCCTACTTGAAATTCTGATACCAAATCAAAAAGGAGAGGTTGTCCTGTCTGGATACAGTACATCATGCCTCTCTTATTTTTACCTGGAGAACTTGTATACGTGCTTCTACAGAAGGCACTTGCTTTTGGATGAAAGACTAATGTCCCAGTGGCTGAGCCCTTTTACTAATGCTTCCCAGAAGAAAATGTTCCTGAGTTCTTTGTGGTCTCCTGCTTTAGGTGGATGTGTATGCAAATACTGTATTAACTTAGGTTCAGTGCTGGCTTTCTTCAAAGTGTGGCTGGCCAAACTTGTGATTCCTGAGAGGGGTCTGCTTTATGGGCCCTTTGAAAAAATGAGAGCCTTGCCAGTAATTCAGGTAAGGCACCCAGAGTAATTAGCCAGTTTTAAATTTGCTTAAAATATAGCCTAAATAACCAGTCTTTGCAGACTTCTGCCCTCATTGCTTCATTTATGTCTCTTATTTGAGAGTTTTGTGATGGACCCAAGAAGAATGCTTGGTGGGATATCATTCTGGAAATATTGGTGACAGATGAAAAGATCCTTTCTGCAGTGAAGAAAAAACACTTTAGCAGATTGGTCCTAAACATGATTTGAAGTTAATTCTATCAAAGGCATGGTATCATTTACCCACACCTGCCAACTGAAACAACCACACATAGGGAAATATTTAAAGTACTGTTTACTTGGGCCATTTTTAATGAGAAGATCAGATGTGAGATAAATTGTGATACTTAGAGCAAAAGTCCCATTTTTGACATGAGAAGTACGTGGGGTGACTAGGGACCATGTTCCTCCTGAAGGTGTCTCAGAGCCATGGCAGCTGTGCTTCTACTTTCAGCAGTTCAGAATAGACAGTTTTACTCACTGCTGGGACTGTGCAGGTATCCTGTGGTGTTTCATCTCTCTGCTCTGTACCCCCTGTCTCTGAAAACATCTAGATGCTTCATCTTAGGTGGTGAATCCAGAGGTGATTAGGTGGGAATCCAGAGGGTGGTTTGGTGCTGACTTAAGTGAGCTGAAGCACCCTTTTCTTGTGAAATACTGGTTAGCTTCTAGCCTTTATTTTCCATCTGGAGAGCTTTCACACTCTTAAAAAGTTGTGGTAGCTGTGGTTGTATCTACATTTGCATTCTAGATTGTGTCAGGAAGGTGCTTTTGAGGTGAAGCTCCTGATTGCACCTGCCTACTGTACCTTGCTTTGTACCATGAAGTGAAGTTTGAGAGTTGGATTAAATTGAGATGAAAGTAAACTGGAAAATATTCCACCTACAGGTAATGTGCATTCAGGCCTTGGGATCAGCCTGCAACGTGTCTGGCACCACAGCTCCCATTTCACCTTCAAATAGAGTGTGGATGTCAGTTCCTCAGCATCAACTTTTTTTCCATGCAGATTTGGTCTTACTATACATGTTAATTTAGATTAATCTTTAATACAGATCAGTTCCTACATGTTAGTTTAGATTAACCTTTAATACAGATCAGTTCCTGCATCTTCTGGCCAAACAGACATGCAAGAATTGATGAACCAAGCGTGGGAGAAGTAAAAGTTTTTATTTCACCTTAAAAACTGTCTGGTGTGCAAACTCACTTTGGTTCCTTTTATTCTCCTGATTACAATGTAAGTCTTACATGGTGCTTAGATTCAGCTTGGTGCCCTGAAAGTGGAATTTTATGTCAGGCTTCCATCAACATAAAGTTTTTGGATACTATAAACCCCAGGAGTGGGAGAAGACATGTTTGTGTCACGTTAAAGTGAGAGGAAGAGTCACAGCATTTCTGCTTTGCTTGTTCAGGCAGAACTGGGAGTTTGCTTTGTTCCTATGTGGAATTTTGTTTATATGGTAGAGAGGAAAGGCAAATGTTTTGACATTTTTTTTTAACCAAGTACACTTAATCTTGCTTGAATGACTTTTCCAACACACCAGTCACCTACAGTGGGGATATGCTTCACTAAAAGATTAGTGTGTTGTAGGGAGAAATAAAGCCTTTATAAGCAGTGACAGAGGATTCAGAGTAATTAGGGTTTATGATTCATTAATTCTTCTTGCTTTTCTGTTAGAATTTTGTGTAGCTTTTACCAGGAGCAGGATTCATTAGTTGAAGATTAAAATTCTCAATTGGTCATAGAAAAGAGATGGGAAGCAAGTCTTCATCTGCATCTGACATACCTGTGATTTGAGCTAGGAGGACTGTATTTAGAGACAAGGAGAGCTGAGATTTCATATTTATGCAGGTTTTGGCCTGTTTTCTGATAGTGCCAATAGACAAGCTTTTTTTTTTTGCTATTTGCATTTTTTTTGTAGTTACACAGAGGTGATTTTCATCTTCTTGGCCCCATAGAGTGCAAGCTAAACAAAATCCGCTCTCTGTGCTGAGCTCTTTGAACTCTGTCATGCTCTAGAAGAACAGCCAGTTTTTACAGTGTCACATTTAAAGGTTACAGCTATTATAAGGTTTTGGGGGGAGTATTAAACACACAGTTTTCCACCCTTGAAAAGAATGTTTAAAACAGTAGCTAACATGCATCTGAGTAGAAAGACATGTGGAAAGTGTCTTCAAGTAAAACAGCAACAAAAGTTTAGGGAAAAGCTGTTTGGCAAATTTAGCAATATTCTGCTTTGCAAAATATCTTGGGCTTTTTCTCTTTTGCAGGGTTTAAGGCTTCACATGCCCCTTGTTTTATCCTTCAGGATTATGATCTTTGTTTTCTGGCTGCAAACACAAAATATAGGCAAACGTTCAAGGTTGTCATGTGGCACAATCCTGCAGGAAAGCTGTTGTGACCATCAGATTCACCTAAGCAGGTGAAACAAGTAAAAGGTGAATTCTGGGATTGTGCTTTGTGTTGCTCTATAGCACTGCTGAAAGACAACAAAGGTAGCCTCTGAAAAGGGCATCTGCTGGACTGAAAGCTAGCAGGAGGGTGGCAGAGGATTTCCGGGAGCTTCGATTTTACTTGAGTGTGTCTGGTGTTTGCCAGTTTCTGTGCCCCCATCCCACTAGTCTGACTGTGTGTTTGCATTCCAGGGCTCAGTACCTGCAGAACACATCAGTGTACACAGAAGCTGGGAGGGATGGAGTTTGTCCTGGTTTTCTATTGTGACTGTTTTCCCAGGTGCTGAGGTGTTTCCATGCTTTAGATCTCTGTTACTAACACTCTGGTGCAGTTTTCTGCTTGGACATGCAGCCTGTTAATTACTTGAGCAGATTTTGGACCACAGGACTTGTGAATCTTGTGCTGGTGGGTTTCAGGCTCTCCTAAGCAGAGTGTATTTTATCTGCAGATTACACAGAGAGGAGTGTGCCATAGTTCAATTGCAGCATGTCACATGATTAGGAATGAATGTGATACAGCAAGTGATCTAATTATAATCTCATTAGACTTCTCATATCACCAACTACCTTTTTTTTTTGGGTAGCTTTAATGTTAATGGAGAAAATTTAATATTTGTTATAAAACTAAAATACAGTACTTGCTTTTGGGAGGACTGTGAGGCATTGCTTAGGATGAATTCTCAAGGAATTACCTCTTGCTGGGGCCACAGTGATTTGAGGATACAGAACACACGTTATGCTTTGGCATGTCAGTGTTGATCATCATCTAGGCAAAGCTTGTAATTGTCTTCTGCATCCAGCACAGCTACCATCAGAAGAAGACAAAGATCTTTGAGGTGTTGATTTCAAGAAGTGAAATGCTAGCTGTCTGGGAGTTTTCTGAAGTCCAGGGTCTCTAGACTTTTAGGGTCTCTAGACTTTTAACATCCCAAGCTCAAAATTTGGCCATACACCCACACTTGTGTTTGTGTGGGGTAGCTAGAAATTATATGACTGCTTTAGCCTCTACCTGATAATCTAAACACTTCTCAATTTTAAAAAGTAATTTGGTTGATGAAAATTATGCACTTCCCAAATTTATTGCATAGCTGTATAGTTAATATTTTATTCATGTTCATATATTCTTAATAAGCTGCCAGTTTTAAAGCTGAAACTTGTCAGTATAGTATGTGGTGGAAGGAGACCTGTCCTTTGAGAGTATAGGCAACTTTTGGTTCGTGTTTACAAACAATGGCTGCAGTCAAACCTATTAAATGTTGGCAGAACCAAACCAAACCAAACCCCCCTAGATTGCTGTGTGTTGTATTTGAACTGCAGATAAACCAGTTGCTTTAGCACCCCAGAAAAGCTCTTCCTGCTCTACCCATCACTGCTGGGTAACGTGTTCCCATCGTTCTCATGCTGCTTTTCATATCAGCTCTTTGTAGTGACGTTCCCTGGAGTTTTTGGAATGTATTTATAGTAACAAAACAGAAATAGAAGTTTTTACTTCCCTGCCATCTAGTGTCTGCTATTCTGCCCACTGATGGCTGCTTTGCTTTCATGCTCTTTTTTACAAAATAAGCTGACACTGTACTTTCATTTAGGATAAGGGTTCAAAACAAATGTATGGGCTGTAAATATTGTTACTCCCAGACTTCTTTAATGAAATGACCAAACCTGTAAAGTTTTTAAGATCTAAATAATTGTTTTTTTTATACTTCCTCTAACTGATGAAACCTTGCTGTTTCCTGGTGCGTTGTGTGCAGAATGTGCCCTCAAATACAGGGGCTGCAGCAAGACTTTTGATATACTTCATGTCATGCTCTGAGAGTAAGGCTGCAACACTAAGCAGGTATCATAAAATAGAAGCTAGAGAGGACACTTGCAGCTGTATTGGGGCATGTAGCACAGAAATCTGTAGCTGCTTTTATTTAATTTGTTCATCTACCTGTAACTTGTCTCCCAGGAATTATTAGTTTGTTTTTTTTTTTTACTTTGATCTCTTCTCTGGATGCACAATTTCAAAGCCTTGAGGCTTTGTGTGGAGAAGGAGCCCATAGATCTAGGCTGAGAGCCTCATTGTCAGGGGCCTGACAACTGCACCTGGTTTGTTTGTATTTTTAGATAGCTGTCTGTGTTTGTTTTCCATGTGTTTCTATCATCTGTGATTAGTAAGACATGGTTGGAGTAGGAAAGCTCATTGTGCTAGTAATGGAAATGTGCTGTTTGCCCTTTCTGAATTTGTAGAAAGAAAAGGCCACGCTCAGGGGTTTGACACACTGCATTTAGTCCTTGATCCCTGCAATGATAAAAGATTTAACTCTGCCAGTTGCAAGAGAAACATAATAATTGAGGGGAGTAAAATCTGGGATGTAATAGAGCTTTTGTATGGTTGTTCCCACAATCGTCTGGGTTCAGTCTTAATCATTGGCTGGGAATTATCTCTCCTTTTTCTTCTCATGCCCCACACTTCCCTCAGCCTGGGCACTCCATAAATTTGTCAGAAGAGTTTGAAAATGGCAAAAGAAACAAGAAGCATCCAAGAAGCAAGTCTAGGAATGCATGGATCGAAGGGTTCCTGGTAGGAGTTCCTCGTTTCCCTTCTCTTCATTTTGGAGGTGGCATAGTCCGAATTGTAATGAAGCTTTATCTGGTTTTATTTTTCATGTCAGGATTGAAGTAATGTCTTTTGAACATCAAGAGTTAATAGTGGTGGACAGAGTGGGTTATACATTATCTGTATTTGCTGTAAATGTTCTTTGACACAAAGCTGTAGCCATAGTCACCCCTAGATCTGATAACTGTTGCTATGGGTGACAATTTCCATTTTGCTCCTAAGGAGGCTAAACTTTCTGAGAAATTACACATATCTGCTAAGAGTTTAAATTAACTCAGCATTGGGCATTGAAATATCTTAGCCCTTTCTGCCAATAATTTTGCACGTGTGCTGTGGCAAACCTCCTCTTCAGGCATTTCACACAGTTAAAAGTAATGAAAATCTTAAACTTGGCTGCATCTTAAGGGAGATACCATTGTAATAAAGTTACTGACAGTTTTCATAGAATCATCACAGAGATGATGGAAGACTTGGTACAGCTGCAGCACTGGACTAGTGATGCCACATTTTGGCAGTGCTGACACCAACATGGGAAAGAACCTCTCTCCAGCCTTTCTTCTCTTTGAGACTAGGAACACTCAGCATTCTTTAAACACAATGACATTGTTAGTGAAAGGTTCCACTGAAGGACAAAGGAGCATTTGTTTGGATGCCAGAGGTGTGTTTCTCACCTTCATAAAAATATTTGGATTTGGGTTATTTTTTTTTTTTAGGTCAGTCTTAATTAATTGAATTTTCTGAGTTTGTAGATTTTGCAGTTTGAATAATGACAATTTTCCAGTTGTGCTTTGTTTTCTTATCCTTAGCTTGAGACTCATACCTTAACCTTAATCCAAGGGCTCTTACCAAGGCCAGAGGTATGAAGTCAGCAACAATTCTCAAGTGGTATCAGGTCTGTGAACTGGGTGTGAAACTCCCTGAAGCTATGTGAGCAGAAAAGGTGCAGGGAGATCTCTTTCTCTCACCTGTGTGTTCCCCACCTCCTTTTCATGTTTCTACAGCTTACTGCTCCTTGGTACTGCCCCACTAGCAAGATGACAGCTCCTTCTATGCGTGTGACCCAGTTTTTGAACACGTTTTTCTTCCATGCTGTGAGAAATGCTTTTTGGAAGAGGGATGGAGATGAAGGGAGGAAGAAGGTGCCAACTGCCTTGCTCTGTGGTTCAAGTTTTTTGTCTCACACCAAATGCTGTGGGGTGGGAGCCCCACCCTGAACCGACAGAGGAAGTCATCAAGCCTATTTGCAGCACTTTATCTCATCTTTTCATGAAAGCTTAGTAAACAAGAGAGAGAAACTCGACTTTGGCTGAGAGGTGCAGCAGAGGGCCTTCTGCTGCCCTGAATTAAATCAACGTGTCTGAGGTTGGGCTTGGACATGATGTGAGCTTCCTTTTTGCCATAGCAAAGGAAAAATGTTACCTTTCCCTTGGAAATTCATCTCACTGAAGAGCAGAATGCTTGACTGAGTATTTTCAATTGAGCTGTAGCCTTTCTGCAAACATTGCATGTTGTCTGACCAACTGGTTTGCAGTTCAAGTATCACCTTGTTGTCCATGAGGAGCTAGATGCTATGGCCAAGGAGAGCTCATCTGTGCCATCTTCTCCTCTGTCAGCCTTACCTCTATGATAGCTTCCAGTAGTGATCCACCCAACTGCAGAAGGTTTTGCAGCCTCTCCTCCTCTCTAGACACTTGAGCTATGAGGACCTGTGAAGACTTTTTTGCCTTGCTTTTTTTCCCTTTGTTTTGTTCCTTGGAAACCTTGGTGCCTTCTGTCAGCTGCATAAGCAAATGCAGAGTGTACAGATAATTTGATCTCTTCTTCTCAGCAGTTGGGTCAGTCCCCTTCCCCTGCTGTGTTTCGTTCTTAGAGTGACTGAATTTGGTTCTGATTCCACTTATTTCTCACACTAGCTAACAGGAACTTGAAGATCTGCATATGACTACCTCTGAAAGCTTTTCAAGGCTAAAACTTGCTTTGTAAACCATGAAGAGAAACGTTTGAACCATTTTGCCTGTCTTTTTGTCTCTGGTGACTTATGGGACATTTGGGTTTGACCCCTGGGCCTTGATTCAGTCTGTTTGTAGCAGCATCAGTTTGATGCTTTGCAGCAATATCTCCTTTCATTCCCACATTGCCATCTTCAAAATGTGACTTGAGCTGAGGGGACACTGAACTTGTGCGTTGCAGGATTGGACCCTGTTTCATAAGAATTAATTTGAAGTGAAGATCAGCAGCTTCCATCTCTGCTCTGTGTGGAAAGGTGTGTGTCAGTGCAGGTGGTCCTGTGTGCTGCTGCTTAGATTTGGGGGAGCAGATGTGGAAGGACAGTAGTTGCAGGGAGCAGATGTGGAAGGACAGTAGTGGCAGTGTATGGCTGCAGACATTTTTGAAGCAGGGTGGAGGCACAAGCAGTTGGATCACTGATTGCCAGCAGGATTTCTCATGGTAGCTGAGGGTGTGACCACAGAGATACTAATGCTGCAGGAATTCTGGATACAATAAGCAGCAGAGAGACTCAAAAATGAGGATGTATGTGGTAGGAATTTCATGAGATCCTTG
>NW_008625596.1:8686-16141 GCF_000691845.1 Merops nubicus | reverse complement strand
TGTGGTATGGAAAGCATGTCCTGCTATCAATCATCTGAAAGTGGGGGGTAAGCTCATCCTCCTAACCGTGGAGGCTGCAAACTGCCAGAGGGTTTTCCAGGTGGGACAAGAGTGCATACAGCTCAGTGAAGGCACCTGCTGACTGTGCTGTCCCAAGCCCTGTTGGTGATGCTATTCTCCCTTCCATCCCCTAATCCCCTAAGCCATTTTTGGGGCTTGTTCAGCCATTTCTAACATCAGACTATTTTCCTAAGGTGCATGGGACAATCTGAAGACCCAGCTCCTGCTGCAGCCCTGGCCCTAAACCCAGCCTGTCATTTCTGACTTTGTCTGGCAGGGCAGTTTTTTTGCTCAGTTTTGCTGACACTGTTATTTGTGGAGCCATACTGTAAAGCAGCATAGCAACCCAGGTTGAAATAACTCTTTCAAAACAGCAGTGATCTGAGTCCACAGACAGTTCTGTCAGCACAACTCAGGGCTCATGTGCTTTGTCCCAGGACTAGGTACAGGGCTGAGGGCAGAAAGTCTAACTGCAGTTTATCAGTGATGCAAATACCACACGTGTATCATATATATTGACCTAAAATTGAGCATTGCAGAAGTTACTGCTGCATTCTTGGGTATCTCAGAAGAGAAATAGAAAGGAATTTTTTTCTGTATACAGTGGAAATCAAAACCTCTCCACAGCCAACAGTACTGTTGTGGTTTGTAATTTTATTTGTTTTTTCTCCAATAGCACTCAGTTCTCCTCAGGGGCTCACCCAGAGTTTTGCTGGCAAAGGTGGCAAAGCTGGCCATGCAGTTAGCCAGATCAAGGAGTCAAACTGAGTTAACCAGTGCCTCTTCTTGGGGAGGGACCAGTGCCATGGGGAGGGACCAGTGCCATGGGAGAGACCAGTGCCATGGGGAGAGACCAGTGCCATGGGGAGGTGCTGGGGGTAATTTATGGTGACAGGTCCCTAGCACATCTCCCTGTGCAGCAGGAGGACAACTGGAGCATCAGGAGTAGAGCAGAAACATGGGAGAGGGGGAAAAAGGGGTCATTACTTCACCTGGACCTCCCACCACACTAAATATTTGTCAAACTGCCTCCCTTGGAAGTCAGGCAGGGTGTTAAATGACTTTTTGCAGTTCCTGGGTTTCTGAGGTGCTTTCACAGGCTGGCCTGAGGTTTTGGTAAGCGAGGTGGGACAACGAGAAGCTGTGTATGGGACTGGTGAGGGAGCAGTGTTGGAAGAAAGGCTTGGTGTCAGACTGGGAGGGTGTGCTGAGCAGGGCTTTTTGGGGGGGATGAGGAGGGAGAAGGCCAGTGTCTGATACCATTCAGTATTTTCTGTAATTTGATGTAAGCAAAGGAACAATTACATATTTATTAAGCTTGCAGGTGAGTAGGCTGGGAGGACAACAGGATTGGGACTCACAGTATTTGGAGAAGCTGAGACGTAGGGGACAAAACCAAAGAAAAATGCAGAGTTTCTACATTTTGGAATGTCTAGTTAGTGGCTTGAAGTGAGGATGGATAATGACTGGTTAGATAACAGCCTTTTAGAATAGGGTTGGAGACCTTGCATGGTTTGTGAACATGTTGTGCATTTTACGTACACAGAAAAGGTAAAGTGGCTGAGACATACAACTGAGAAGTGTCATTTGATAATAATTTAGCTCTACAAAAGCTGATAAAGCCTAGGTTGGAATATGTACCCAATTTTGGACACTGTGTTTCAAGAAAAAATGCAGGTCAAGTGGAAAGAGTCCAACAGAGAGTAAACAAGCAAAAGTCTGGAAAATGTTATCTATAAGGGAAGGTTGAAACAACTGGCTTGGGTCATTTTATGTAACAGAGAGCTGTAGGAAAACCAAAGTTTTCAAATATATAGGGAGAGATGCAAATAAATCTATCTAGGGATAGATGCAGGAAGAGCACAAATTTTTCTGTGTAATGATTGCAGGTAAGGCAGGGAATAATGAGCATAAATTGTAGGAAGGGAAATTTAAGTTAAATATTCAGGAAGGTTTTTAAGTAGTAAAAACATCAGTGCACTGGGATAATTTCTCTGCAATAATGCATTTTTTTTCATGAGAAGTCTTCAAGAACAGGTTAGACAAACCTCCTGCAAGGAATAGTTTTGTATATTTTATCCAGCCTGAGCACTCAGAAAGCATTAGGGGGTTGGAGTTTCTTCATCCCTGTTTTCTGTGGTTACCTCTGCTGCTTCAGGGACTGAGGGCTGTGGACATGAGTCCTGTGTCAGCATTAGAGGTGCTACCCCATGCCTACCACTGCTTCTGCTCCACCAGCTAAGCTGCTCGTTGCATACTCCATCAGAATGCTCCAGAATAGCTCCAATATAGGTCATTTTGAGGGGAATGGATAAAGCAGCACTCAGGTGAGCAAGCCAGAAGGGTATGTGGGACAGGAATCGTTTGGCAGGGATTAGTGCCAAGTGGTAGGAGCTGGAAAAGGAGCATGTCTACGTTGTGGGTCTCCTGTGGAGCTCACCCGCAGCCTTACTGCTTCAGAGTTCTTTGAAGGATTATTGTTTTTTTTTTTAAATTTGCTGTAGTGAAGTTAAGAGAGCCCTCCACAACTCGGCTGTGGAGTCATTTCAAAGCCAGAAAAATGTGCAAGGCTTAGCTGCCTTCGAATGGAGCATGATTTTACCATAAACACCCTCCTCTGGCAGGTCAGCCCCATCCCAGACTGCTGAGGGAAGCAGTGGAGGATTTGTGCCCTCTTGACATTTTCAGAGGTCAAATGTGAAGTCCTCTGTCCCGTTGCCAGCCCGGAATGCTACAACCCAGTGCTTGTTTCCAGAGAACTAGGCAAGAGAGATTCAAATTTTTCTTCACAGGATCCTTCTTGTAGCAGTTTTGGATTCCTTACTATTTAATGTGTGTGTGTGGTTTGGGGGAGGGTTTTTCTTTTTTATTGCTCAGGGATTTTTTTCTTCTTCTTACTTTGTTCTTCTAGTATGCAAGAAATGCCCTGGACTACCTGTGACATCAGCTGAACTCCTGCAGTTGGCTTTCCTGACCATTTGCTATGGTCAGGGAAATGTCACTTAAAGTTCATGTGCTGCCTCTTACTGACAGCAGAGGCAGGGAGGAGGGGAGAGGGAAGAATTACTGCCATGCCTGCACGTTCTGGTGGTAGAGAGCTTTTGAAGACTCAGGCTCATCTTATCTCCAGGGTGGATTTTTATATTGCATGGGATCTTTGCCCAGGTGTACCTGGACTTTTATCTCACTTTGCTGTCATAGGCATACAATAAAAGTGCACATTTCAGTTCAAGAAAGTGTGTACTCACAAGCAGGTCCTGCAGTTTGGAAAGAATATTTTCCAATATGATTTGTTGCTTGCTCTCCATTGAAGTGTGACAGTCAGATTGGCCAGGAGTTGATGTCTCAGGAGTAGACTGTATTTCACAGGACCTAGATCCAATACTTTGGAGTTATTAACAGTTTAGATTTCTGTCTTTGAAAGACTTGCAACTTGCATTTAAAGCTGAAGTTTTTTTAACTTTGCTGTTTAGCTTGATCGTAATATAAAAACTTCACAAAGCTGTTTTAAATAGGAGTATTTCAGAAATATGGAAAGAAATTATGATGTTCCCTTCATCCAGCTCTGAATACAAGCCACTATGTGATGGTTTTAGAAACCAAGCTGTTGTGGGTTCAGGAGAACTGTGAGGAACTACTGACACTTATCATTGTCACCCTCTTTCTCTGGTTTTACTGTGGGATGTGAGCTTTGGGTGCTGCAGAGGAGCCAGGCAGAGTGAGAGATTCCTCCAGGGTTAGTAGGGTCCTGGACAGCAGAGGATCAGTGTCTTTAAAACACGATCCATTTTGGCTCTGCTTTTATACTGGGCCCATGGGGGCGAGAAGTTCTGTTATATGGAGAGCTGCTGTTAATTCCTCAAGTCTTGATTTTCTTTCAACAGGCAGATGTACTTTCCTGTCCAAGTGTTCCTGTTCCCATGATAGTTTCTCTACATCAAGCAATATATATGTCCTGTGGACCTGCAGAATTTGCAACCAGCCCTTGCATGTGCACAAAATGCAGGTGCAGATAAAGGAAAGACTTGCAGCTTCCTTTGACATTAAAAGGTAGTGAAGGGATTTACAGTTCATTAGGATCCTCCCCCATCCTTCCAACCATTTAATGTATCTCTTCAACGTTTCAGTGCTGTTCCCTTACTAGAGGATCCTGGATATCTTACTCTGTGTTGCAGCTCCTAAAAAGGCGTTTGTTGGGAAGCTGGTTTTGACTCATTGTTGGACTCAACTTTCTGAGCAGTGGTTAGTTCAACTAGAAGTACCTGTATTAGCCTCTTCAGAGGCCCATAGAAAGTCCAGTTGGGTTCCTGTAGCTCCCGTGGTGTCAGATGGCGTGTGCCAATTCACATTGCTCTATACCAGCTGGAGCTCTGGTCCAGTGTGTTGGAAGATTCAGGAGGCAGTTGCTGCAGTGTCCTTGTTCACTTGGCCTGAAGGGATGTGCAGGGAGAGAACCTCCATCATTCTAATTCATTCTCTAAATGTTTTCCCCTCCACAGCTCTGAAAAGTCCAGCTGCATTTCATGAACAGAGAAGGAGTTTGGAGCGAGCCAGGGTAAGATGCCATATTGTCTTTAATGTTTTAGAGAAGTCAGGAGTATGTCTCATGTTTTGGGCATCCTGTAGCTGTTAAAGGGATGCAGAAGGGAATTTTTCATGTTCTGATGGTAACATGGCATTGTGTAGTCAGAGATGGATTGGATGGCGTGTTCTTCAGCTTGGATGTGGTGATGGTTAACCCTCAGTGAACTAAGAGTGCCTAAAAAACATCGAATATGGTGCTGGGATTTCCCCTGGAGTCTTCTTTTTGGAAGTCACTGATGCTTTTCTTCCCCACTGTCCACATACTTCACATTTTTATTTTTATGGTGCCTGTTTTGCCCTTCAGTGCTCTTATCATGTGGAACTCAGTTCCATCTTGGAAGAAAATGTCTGGTTTCTCTGTTACCTGCACACGCACTTGTTTATCTAGGATATCATAAATTGAAAATTCAATAGAGAGGATCCCCCCCCAAATCTTGTATCACTGAAATCACACAGACTTCTGGCTCTATAGAAAGAGGAAGCCAGGAGTCACACTTCATGAGGCACCTTTGCTAACTGAGAGGTTTCTTGATGATTTCTGTTCCTCAAAAGGCCTCTGGGGACAGTTTCTTTTTTCTGATTAGTCTACGGGGGAATAAAACTTGTTATGACTGCTGGGCTGAGTTTTGTTTTAAAAGTGAAAGCAACATAAGCAAAAAAATACCAGCTGTGATGAAAACCTGTGAGGCAGTGTTAGCACTTTAAACTGTGGAAGTATTGGAACGGTGGACTTTGCATTAAACCCAACATCCCAAAGTCTTTGCATTTTTCCTCCTCTTTTTTCCTAAAAACTTCTGATGATGTTAATATATAATGTGTGAGCAACTGAACAAACACGGTGCAGTTTTCTGACTGACTTTAATATTAATTTTCTCTGGAGATTCATCCCAATGGCCAGTCTGCTGCCCACTGCACCCAGATTCCCATCCCTGTGTGAGGGGTAACGTGCTCAGCCGAGGCAGGGTCATCTCTGTACATTGTATTTCACCCTGACATGAGTTAGTGGTGTTACATAAAAGAGGAAAAGACGCTTCAGCTCTTGAGGAAGTCCTTACTTACAGTTCCTGTTCTCTGGTCAGCAGTGCATGGTTAGACTGAGGTGATTACAGTGGATGTTTATCTTTAGAATAAGCCCCTTCTCTGGACAGAAGATATGCCCCTTCTCTGTTTTGTGTTTATTTAGATCTCAGTAACAACTAAAGGTGGTTGTGGGTGGTTTGTGCTGTCCAAGATTACCTCTCTCCTGTGTCTGATCAACCCAAATTGGTTTTTGCTTGTCTGTTTTTGCTGCAGACAGAGGACTATCTGAAACGGAAAATCCGGTCCCGGCCAGAGAGGGCAGAGCTGGTTAGGATGCACATTCTGGAAGGTATGGCATGTGCTGAACAAAAATTCAACAATAAACTTTATTGTAATTCCTTATTTAGCAGCTTTCTATTTTGCCTCTGACTCCCAAGCTTTTCTTTCATTTAGGAGCAGGCACAATGTCAACGCCTGTTACATAATTTCTTGGGAGGCTTTCAGCTCTGAGGTGCTTAGAGGAATCTGTTACCTGAACTTAAATTGTGTGCAGCTTAGTGTAAACCAAGTTAAATTGTGTGTAGCTTAGTGTGAAGTAAGTTTAGTAAACTAAATTAGTTTAGTTCACACTAAAGTAGTGTGAACTTGAAAAGTGTGTTGCTTGTGTAGCTGAGCAACAATGAAATTAAATGACCGTGGATTGCTCTTCTACCGAGGGAAGACACTAAATTACTCAAGAGGGAGTGAGGCAGATTTGATCTTATTAGTAGACACCTCAGCTTCAGAGGGAGATGCATCTTTGGATGCAACTGGAAAGGAAAAGGTGAACAAGAATTGTGTGACGTTGGTTTAAGAACAGTGGATGTGGCCTGTTTTAGGGTCACAAGGGCTGCTGTAGTTACCTGACAACTTAAATATACATAATGTCTACACAGTCTTTCTAGTGCATAGTTATCTGTTTTTATCTGCAACCATTTTTTCTGTGCAGTTATCTACTGTCATCCACAATTACCTTTCTGAATAGAAGTAAAATCCTGCTGAGGTGCTGAGGTTGGCCGTTGCTGGATTGATGCCATTTTATTTATTTTCCCCCCAACAGAGACCTCAGCTGAACCCTCCTTGCAGGCCAAGCAGCTGAAGTTAAAGAGAGCCAGACTGGCAGATGACCTCAATGAGAAGATAGCGCAGAGGCCAGGTCCCATGGAGCTGGTGGAGAAGAACATCTTGCCTGTTGAATCAAGTCTGAAGGAAGCCATTATTGGTAAGACCAAAGGAGGGTCTATGCTGAGGGCATTTCCCACAGCTAGTTGTGATTTCCTGTAAGTTCACCTGCCTGTCTAAGAGAGGTGCAATCCCATGGTGGTCTTGTTGTCCTGTCTCAGAATCACAGGCTTTCAGCCCCAAGGATTCTGAAAAGCAGAACTCACTCTGACCCAGATAGTGGTTTGGAAACATGAAATTATAGGGAGTAGGGACATTCTAAAACAACGTGAAAGCAATTGCATACCCTAAAGACTTGAAAGACTGCTGAAGATTGCATTCCCTAGATTCTCTCCTTAAAAATCCCTCTCAGTATAACATGTCAGCAGCCTTGGTCAGGGAGAACCCACTGACTTACTCAGATTAGGGAGAGGAGACAGAATACAGACAGGTGTGATGAAACAAAAGCTGTCTGTGAACTTCAAAACTTCAGAGGATTCAAGCCCTTTAAAAATAAACCAGAACAGATGTAAATCATGCCAGTGCCATTCCAAGGGCTGAAAGGAATGCTGAGGAATAGCCTTCCCACTG
>NW_008625596.1:0-8655 GCF_000691845.1 Merops nubicus | reverse complement strand
TTGCGCTTGCCCTTCTCCCCAGACTGAGCAGTCTGTGCCTGTCTGTGGTTATTCATCCCCACAAACATGCTACTTTAAAGACAGATGGGACACAACTGTGAGCAAGATGGAATACTTGCCATGAAAAAGGAGAAGGACAGTGTTGTGGGAGAGCCTGGCTTCACTGTTGCACCAGAAGTGGTTGAGGAAGAGAAAGAGTGAACTTGTGAATTGGAGCCTTAGAGATGTGTCTTCCTTCTGATTGAGCACAGTACATCTCTCTGGATCACTGTTGCTTTTGCATTAGGTGCAAATGTCAGTATGTTCCTGCTTACCAGGATTCATTTGAGATAAGGCAATCTAAAAAACATTAGTACCTCATAAATGTACAATCAAGTAAATTTATCTACTGGATGTGGAGGTAGAATTGCTAATAGCAGTCAGGGCCACCACTTCATCCATAGCCCTTGTTGCTTGTACAACTAGAAGACAATTTGGGATTCTGTCATGAAGAGGGATTCTACCTTCCACCACACAGGATGAACACCAAAGAAATCATTACTCAACCTTCCACTGTCTTAACTGTCCTCTGCTTTGGTGCCAGATGCTAATCCAATAGGCCGTGCTGCAGAGTTGGGCTTGGGCAGGGTAACTCTTGTGGTACTTCCTGATCTTACCTGGCTGAGAAGCAAGGGAAATAATTTGCCTCAGTCTGCATCATTTTCTCCTGATGGCAGAGAAGAATTTAAACACTTAAAACTGATCCAGTCTGGGATCTGTTCTGTCATTTTCAGTTGGTGCTTTCAGTACAATGTGGACACAACTCTCCCCACGCCTTCATTATCTTTGTGAAACATCTAGTGTGAAGTGAAAAAAATTTCTTATTCCACTTTAAAGACCACAGTTGATGTTTGTGGTTTTAGTTGGACAGGTGAACTACCCAAAGGTTGCAGACAATTCCTCCTTTGATGAGGACAGCAGTGATGCCCTCTCCCCAGAGCAGCCAGCCAGCCACGAGTCGCAGGGGTCTGTCCCATCGCCGATGGATTCCCGGATTTGTGAGCCTCTCCCTAGCACCACTGGCACATCACTAGCTCAGGTGAGAATGTGGTGGCCTCCTGCAGTGTCCTGGAGCTTCACAGCTACTGCTGATTTGTGGCAGAGGATCCTAAAAAGTGAGACCAAGAGATCCTTAAAAGGTATAGTCTGTGAGGTTTCACGAGGGTTCTTAGCTCTGTGTGGTGTTGGTGAAGTCCTCTGGTTATTCAGAAGCCCCTGTAGTGGTGCTGTGTGGGGAAGGGGGATGATCATTACTTGGTGACACAGCCTGTGTGCAGCTGGTCCTGGCAGGCAAAGCTGGGACCTACAGGTTGGGCTTTTGGTTCCTTTTGTGCCCTAAGGAGTCGTGCTGCTTCTCGGGGACGATTGAAGCAGTGGGTTAAAGTAGTAATGACTTGAAACCTGTGCTGCCTCCCCACGAGTAGACACTTCCTGCACTCTCCTGAACTGCTCCCCTCCTCATTTGTGTATTCATGGTGCCTTTTTCTGTCCCTGCAGGGTACATCCCAGCTGCAGATTAGCGCAGACTCCAGTGAAACACTTTTCCTGCCTGAACAGCCACCCCCACCCCTGCCACCACCACCTCTTCTGCCCCCGAGTCTTACCAATGGAGCAGCTCTTACTGCTGCCAAGCCCCCACCAACACTCATTAAGGTACTGTTTTGGCTGATTTCTTCATTGCTGTGGTCTGAAGGAAGATAAGATGGTTATTCTGAAGGAGGTTTGGAGTTAGAAGTATTGTGTTAACAGATGCAAAGGAAGGAAAGCTTATTTCTCAATAGGGTCTTCCTCTGACTCTAGCTGTAATATATTTAATAGGTTTTTATGTTCCATGATGTCCTCACCTTCTGTAAAATGGATCCTGAATGCAAAATGTTTTGAAACAGTCTCTGTCATCTGTAATTAGTCAGTGAATCTGCACTGGATGAGCAAGGGATCTGGTGTGCTGGGAAAGGTGACCTGCACTAGGGTGCAGTGCAAGCTACTGTGGCTGCTGGCACTGTACCATTGCCTGAGTTAGAGAAGCATGGGAAGACCCTGAGGTCAAATCTGGAGAATTTTGAAATGAAAATCCCAGTGTGCCTTCTAGTTTACATGGGGTGTTATGTTATTTCAGTGTTTTCATTCTTACATGCTTCCTCCTTTTCTTCTGAATAGCAAAGCCAACCCAAGTCTGCTAGTGAGAAGTCTCAGCGCAGTAAAAAAGCCAAGGAGTTGAAGCCGAAAGTCAAGAAGCTTAAATATCACCAGTATATTCCCCCGGACCAAAAGCAGGACAAGGGAGCTCCTCCCATGGATTCATCCTATGCCAAAATACTGCAGCAGCAGCAGCTCTTTCTCCAGCTTCAGATCCTCAACCAGCAGCAGCAGCACTACAACTATCAGACCATCTTGCCAGCCCCACCAAAGTATGGGTCCTAGACGGCAGCTCTCTCTGAGGAGCTCTTGCTCCCCCAGTGCTGTTACTGGAGACACTCTTCTGGGTGTGGGGAGTCACTGGGTGGGACACACTCCATCTCGTCAGGTTACAGCAGGCCTCCAGAGGGGCCTGTGGCAGACGAGTCAGACAACAGCAGCTGAAGGGAGTTGGTTGGCAGAGTAAGGGGCATTGATATAGTCAAAAGCATCCCTGTGCTTTAATGTCTGGGCTGGCACTAGCAACCCAGACGTTTCTGAACGTTTATGGTTGTTGACACTGAGGGCCTCTGGTGCCTTTCCACCTTGGTTTTGATGCCTGTGTTGTTTCTTCCCCCTCAGGCCTCCAGGAGAGCAGCAGAGTGGTGCCAGTGCCCCTGCTGTGCGCAATCTCTCTGCCACGGTCAGCAGCACATCCTCAGTCTCCTCTGCTTCCAGTGGGCTGATGCGACAAAACAGCAGTGCTGCAGTGGGCAAGCCTGGCCCTCTCCCTGCCAACCTAGATGAGATGAAGGTAAACGTCCCAGGAAGCTGCACAGCCCCTTTTCTGCCGTGGTCAGAGGGCAGTGCTGGCTGATGTTGCTGCCCCAGAGCAGTCCCTGTGGACTGACAGGAGCTAGTGACAGCAGCTGTATTGCTGCCCTGCAGTCTGAGGTGCAAGTTTGTTGGCCCCCAAGAGGGTCAGTTTAGTCCTTTGCCCCATAGCTCTGGTAGATGCTGATAAATGCTGCTTAGAGTGTAAGTTCTCTTAACATTGCCTTCTTTTTTGCCCTGTATCAGGTAGCAGAGCTGAAGCAAGAGCTGAAGCTGAGGGCCTTGCCTGTCTCGGGCACGAAGACGGACCTGATTGAGCGTCTCAGAGCTTACCAAGAGCAGAACGGTGCAGCTGGCCAAACAACCCCCACTCCCAAGCCCAGCACAGCAGCCGTCCTCCCAAAAGCTGCAGAAGTGGTGGTGGCCTTCCCGGCAGCCAGGCTGAGCACCGGGCCAGCCCTGGTCACCACTGGCATTGCACCAGCAGAAGTAGTTGTGGCCACGGTCACCGGCGGCGGCGTAATGAAGTTTGGCAGCACGGGCTCGACTCCTCCTGTCTCCCCAACTCCCTCTGAGCGCTCGCAAATGAGCACGGGGGACGAGAACTCGGCCACCGGAGACACTTTTGGAGAGATGGTGACTTCACCCCTGACCCAGCTCACCTTGCAGGCGTCTCCAGTGCAGTTCCTAGTGAAGGAGGAGAGCTCTAAGTCTGCCTCCTGCAGCGTAAATGCGGCACCCAGGTCGGAGCGGGGCAGTGCCGGTAACAGCAGAGATGCGGAAGCCAGAGACAAAGACCAGATGCTGCAGGAGAAGGACAAGCAGATCGAGGAGCTCACCCGCATGCTGAAGCAGAAGCAGCAGCTGGTTGAGATGCTTAGGCTGCAGCTGGAGCAGGAGAAGCGCTCTCAGCAGTCGCTACCGGCCCCGGTGGCTGCGGGAGAAGGAGTCGCCCTCGCCCCCAACCCGACAGCGTTTGGCACCCAGGTCAAGAGTGAAAACGGTTTCCCGAGCTGCCAGGCTGCAAAGCAATCCAGTGGCCAAACAGAGAGATTCAGCCCCGCGCCCACCGCCAGCCAAACGGACGCTCCGAGCCCCAGCCCCGTGCCAAAGCACCCCGTGATGGTGAAGCAGGAGGTGCCAGCCGCCGAAGCTGAGCCGCCGTGCCAGTCCCGCAGCCCGCGGCTATTCCTCGGCCAGCAGGGGAGCGCCCTGAGCGACCTCATCAAGGGCACCCCGCCCCCCACCCTCATCACAGACTCCACAGGGACCCACATCGTCCTCACCGTGACCAAGCCCAGCGCTGAGAGGCAGGGCCTCTCGCCCCACGGGAAAGGGAGCAGCTGCCCGGCCCCGCAGGTAGGCGAGGGTGGGCTCTCCCTGCCGCAGGGAGCTGGCTCCTCTCTCCCTCTGCCCACTCCTGCAGTTCAGGTGACCACAGGGTGACTTAAACACAGTGGAAGTTCGACGTGGTAAACCCTGAAACGGCCGAGAGGCTTTGCTGTGATGCAGAGCAGTGTGAGGGGTTCTGCAGCAGAACGACTGGGGTTTGGCAATGCTGAACCATGGGCAGCAGTGTGGGACTGACCGTGTGCGTCACGGGCCCTTCAGCGTTCTTCCAGACACAGGGTTCTGCCTTTTGTCAGGCCAGATCTCAGGCTCGGAGGCCAAGGGTTTGCTGCCGTGTTTCACTGGGTTTTGAAAGAGCAGCTATGCCTGTGGCAGTAAGAAAAGCAGAGTGTATTTCACCTCTTGCCCTTCACTGGGGAGATCGTAGTCAGAGTGATAGATAGGTCACCTTATCTACCGAGAACTGAAATCAGACCCTGGGAGCAGACATTATGCCTTTTAACTGCTCTCTGTTTAAATGCGTGTGGGTATTTCAGTGCTAACAGAGTCTCTCATCAGAGATAATCTACTATTCCCCCAGTGGCATGAGCTCAGCACTTAACAGAAGCATTCCGAGTGTTCCTTCCAGGAAGGGATAAATATGCCCAGGTTCATGGTGTAAGTCAAACCCCAGCACGTTCCCTGACATCAGAGAAGGTTTTCATTCTCTGCTGCTACATTTCTTGCACCTTCTGCAGCACAAGTGGCAGCGTCTGCCATCGGGGACAGGCAGTAAGCAGGTGACCTTTGCCGTGGAGCAGGTGAGGTACCAGGCAGCTGTCTAAATACCAGCATCCAGTGTCACCCTTGATAGCCCCATGGTATCTCACCTGAACTCCAGCTGCTATGCCAGAAGGTCCTGGGTCAGGTCTGCCAGCCCTCGAGAGGTCTCAGGGATTTAGACTGGTACTACCTCCTCTTTTAGGACTCTGAATCTCACCCCAATCTGATTTCTCCACTTGATGAAACAGAAGGATTGACTGAATTTCCTAAAGAATAAAGAGTAGGGGAAGACAAACTTCAGAAATCCTTTAAGAGACACAAGCTTTGCTCCATGGGGAGTGTGTGTGTGGAATGACTTCTCACGGATACCCTTTTCCTTCCAGAGAGTACAATCATCACCCGCTAAAACTTCCAGCCAAACGCCGTGTCAGCTCCCTGCAAACACCCCTCAGCAGCCCACACAGCAGCAGAAGCAGCAGCCCACCCAGCAGCAGCAGAAGCAGCAGCAGCAGCCCAGAGGACTAAACCAACCTGTCAGAAAGGTAGCTCACTGCCCGTTCACTTTTGCTCCTTGTTTTTCTCTGCCTGATTCTGGGGTTTGTGGCAGCAGTGAGAAGGGGGCATGTGTCCCCAGTCCTGGTCAGAGACCATCATCACAGCAAGTGGGGCCTCAGCAGCTTCTGCCACAGCTTGCATGCACGGAGTGGTTGGTTTTCAGCTCGAATGTGGCAGCAGAAGGGGGGCCTGGCATGGCCCCCCCATTCCCCTGCCTCCCGCTGAACTAGCTGCAGTGGAGAGCCCATCAGCCGTGAGGTTTTGGGAGTGCTCAGTGGCCATGAGGTCTTCCACTCTGGGCATGCTTGGAAGTGATGTGGAGGCTTTGCAGCAAAGAGTTGTGGACTAAACCCTGACAATTCACTAGCTTCTGCCCTTTGGCCCCACATCTGGACAGAGTGTTTTAGAGAAGCATTGTCTAGTGGATAAAAACGACGAGAGGCTGGAGCGGGCAGCCTGGGTGCACAGCACTGGCCCCAGTTCCTGAAGGAGTGCTGCTGGAATGACAAGGTGGCCCGTTGCAGGGAGAGAGGGTGGTGTGGGCAGTGTCTGCCACTGGAGGTGATGGATGAGCTCTAAGAGGGGCAAAAGGATGTGACCTTTTACTGATGAACTTGCAGTGATTTCCATTCCCATGCTGTCACGGTTTGGGGTCAGGGCCACCCCCAGAACTGTAACACATGGTCTCTGTTAAACACATACACCCTCCCCCCAAACAATGGAAAGAGCAGGGGAATAAGGGGGAGAGAGACTTATTGTTATTCCTGAGTCAGATCCTGGAAAAGATGAAGACAGGAGTGAGTAATCTCTAGTGCAGTCAGAGTGGGATGTCTGCTTTGCAAAGGGCCAGCACCTTGGTTTGCTTCGAGACCTCTGAGGAGATGCAGGATGTAAACCAAGGCACCTTTTCCATCTGACTCCCTTAGCCTCTGTGCTGTGGAGGCACCTGTAGTCACTCTCCTAATCCTTTTGCTTCCTTGTAGAGCCAGAAGCCAGGTGTGGAGGTGGTCATGGGGCAGCTGCCCCACACCATATTGTCTTTCTCAGCACCTCTAAACCCACAGCCCTTCTTCCCCAATAGCTTCCACAAATGGTCCCCAAAAATTGATGCTCCTGGCAAAGCTGGCCCACCCTGTGTGCCAGAAAAGTTCCCCTCCCAGCACATCCTGGTGGCCTGTACCACAGTGCCAGTCTCCAGCCCCTCTCAGGAAGAGAGCAGCCCCCAGGGCAGCTCTGCCAGCCGGGGCCCGGGGTCGCTCCTCTACCCACGGGTCGCAGAGCAGACGAGCAGCTTTTCTGGGAGAACAGGGTGGAGAAGAGCATCAGCAGGTGCAGGTGTTGGAACTGGCACCTGGGCACTGTCCAGAGCTCACTGCTCCAGGCATCCCCCACAACTGCAGCAGGGCAAGGGCCTGAGCCAGTCTTAGCTTGTCTTGCGGGCAGTTGTGTGCTGATTCATCTGGTGAAGCTGAGTCACCAGCACCACTTCCTGCAGCCCTTGGGGTTTTCTTTGGAGGTCTCTGGTGCTCTCCACCCACCACCCTCAGGCTGTGAAACTTGCGCTGGTGAGGCTCGATTGTGTCCCCAAAGCAGGCACTGCAGTGGATAAGATGCAGGTCGTGGATGTATTGTGTGGAGTAGGCTGAACACAGCAAGCGAAGCACCCTCTCTTTCCAGAGTGCTGGAGGAATCCCCCAGTTGGACAGGGGAGGCTCTCCCCATCCAGGAGCAGCCCGGTGGTGGTGTGTAGTGTGGTTGCAAAAGGTTTCTAGCTTGAGCTGGAGGGAAAGTCTGTCTTCTTCCCCAGCAGCCAGGACATAGTGCAGAGTACGTGGAAGAGGCTCGGCTGCTGGGAGCAGAGCAGCACAGACCTCTGAGCAGCACTCACCAAGAGGTGATGGTCTCTCAGAGCAGCTGTGAGGCAGGAGTTAATGTGCACTTTTCCCTGACCAGGCCTTCTGCTTTCATTCTAAACAGCCCTCGTCGCAGCCCAGCTCTCCTGCTGCCCCTTCCCCATCCCAGATGGACCTGGAGCAGCAACAGCACACATCACTTTTTGGAACTCCTCCACCTCCTCTCCCTGTTCCCTCGGTCCCAATGAAAGAGCCACCAGGCTATGAAGAGGCCATGAAGCAACAGCCAAAGGCCCAGGTGAGAGCAGTTCTTCTGCCTTGTTTCCTTGGAGAGCAGGTGAAAAGCTGCTGTTGTAAATCTGCTTAGACTCCTGATCTGGGCCAGTAATAAAGGAGACACAGCAGTGCCTTTGTAGCCAAATTCCTCTGGGGGCATTTGGGGCAGACCCTAAACCAGAGGTAGAGATCCCAAGCCCCTTGCTGCTCTTGCTGCCAGGTAACAGCCCCATCCCTGGGCAGTGGGAGGAGAGCCAGCACCCAGGGGTGTTGCTGGGGGTAGAAGCCCCCCTGATCAATGTGACCCTAACCCTGTGCTCTGTCCCCAGGAGAACGGCTGCTCCAGCCAGCAGATGGACGACCTGTTTGACATTCTCATTGAAAGTGGAGGTAAGGAGATGGAGCCAGCATCTCACGTGGCCGTTGGGTTTGAGCCTGAGGACTGTGGAGTACCAAGGGGAGAGTGTCGTGGCTCAGGTCGTTGCTTCTGTGTTTCTCTCCATGCCCTCAGCATTGGCAGGAGTCGTTGAGGCACCAAAGGAGATGCCAGTCAGGCTTTGGCACTGTACAGAGCTGCTCGGGGGCTCTGCTGCACCAGATGTGGGCACAGCTCCTCTGTGGTTCTGGGCAGAGCTTGAATTCCCTGGAGGTGACTGAAAATCCCATAGCAAGCCAAGCGCAGGCACAGGAGGAGTTCTGTTATCCCACGTGGTGGGCTCAGCCTGGGTGGGAGCAATTCTTCCAGGGTTTGGCCAAGCTCTTCCTCACCCTCTCCTGCCTGTTTCTCCCCTGTACAGAGATCTCTGCTGACTTCAAGGATCAGTCGTCCCCAGCTGGGAAGGACCCACCCGTGGCCCCAGCCTGCTCCCCG